>NC_142520.1:23509770-23659114 GCF_964205215.1 Stylophora pistillata
ATACCTGCGGTAGCATTGTCTTCATCGGACTTAAGAAGCTTGTTTAATATGTCGAAGATCTCTGGAGAGAGAATCATTCCTTTCTTCTTCTTCGCAAGAAGTTTTACCAGTCCTGACGAGGTGGTTTTGCTTATTATGGCTTCGGTTAAGCCTAGATTTTCCAGTGGATCCTGGGCTGCATACTGGATAGCAGAAGATTTTCCTTTAGGAGACAAAAGTAACAAAAATTTGATAGCCTCATAATAGAAGGTCTTTTAGAATTTAATTGAACCTAGAGCAAGATTTAGTGATGAAAACCTATTGGCGTGCAGAGAGCAAGGGTACTACGAGAAGTTAAAGTGCAAGTGAAAAAGATTCCAATTGAACTTACCCGTTCCGGGGTATCCCACAAATATAGAAAATATGTTTAATGGTTGCTTGTGTGTGGTGATGTTAAGTTGTGCGTTGTTGGATGCCAGTATGAAGCCTGTAGTTGTTAGCAGCGAAGGAATAAAATGTCCTTCGCAGCTTCCGACGGAGACGGCCTTATTCTTCACAAATTGATAAACATCTTCGTTGTGAAATAGCTTGTGGTACGGGAACTGGAACGAATTCAACCTTTTCTGAAGGTTGATCCATGTCTGTTCGTGCTGTTTGTTGAGTTTGGATACAGCGTACATTTTGATGTTGAAGGCCAGAACGAGTATAATCTACTGAAATTAGGAAGGCCAGAACGAGTATAATATACTGAAATTAGTAAGGATTGAGAAGGGAATAGCCCCTAGGGAGCAGTGCGGACCGCCTTTGTTAATGAACCTCATAGTATTGTATGGCTTGAAATAAGTTATTTTTGCCACTTATGAAATAATTGACGCAAGGAATAGGAAAGTTGTGATGCAAATGACTGAGACCGAGATGTAAAGGTGCGGCCCGCCTTTGTTAGTGAACTTCATTGTATTGTATGGTTTGAAATAAGTTATTTTTGCCGCTTATGAGATAATTGACTGCCCTATCAAACGCAAGTAATAGGGAAGTTGTGATAGAGCTGATTGAAACCGGGATGTAAAGGTGCGAGCCGCCATTGTTAGTAAAGTTCATAGTATTGTATGGTTTGAAAGAAGTTATATGGTGCGGGATTTTTTCATTGAGGGGAGATTTTGTTAATTGGAAAGGGCGGCGTGCTTTAGGAAGGTAAATGGTCTCCGAAACTTGGAAGTTATCTTTCTTTGCTTAATATAAATTGAAGTATGGAAGATAAAGGAATACAAGTTGCAATAGGATCGAAACGTGGGCTGAAAAGCGCAAAAACCAGTGCTTGTAGTGAAACCACAACATTAGAAACAGGGAAAGAGGAACGTGCTACGCAATGTGGAATGTCTCTTAAAGGGAGTTATGGTCGCAACTGTTAACACAAGAAGTGGCGATACGACAACCTGGTAGCGCAGATGCAGGACAAAGAAATGCTGGTGTACTGGTTAATGGATGAGGGGCTTATGGCGAAGGGACGTTCGTGTCCGATGTGTGCTGGAGAAATGAGTTTGACGAGGTGCGAGGATCGATCCGATGGTTTGAAGTGGGAATGCAGAAAGCAAGTTAACGGTAAAAGACACAAGGCAGAGGTTTCGATTAGGAAAGGAAGCTGGTTCGAGAAGAGCAATATGACTTTAGAAGAAATTGAGCTATCTATCTTTAGAAGCATGTCTAACGTGGGAAGATATATTAATGGAGAACCCAACTGACATGTTTGCTTTGAAAATGGCTCACGACTCCTACTTATATCCTGGATACCAACGTCAGTTCAGAGATTTCATCGCAAGGGTGATGCCGAAATGGAAAGAAGACATGCCACTCTATGGGTAGATGGCTCAGTACTAACTGTTCTAAGTTCTTTCAGTATTCAATCAGTGTTTAGTCCGTCTTGTGTGGTGGATCCTGGCTTTCTCTCCGAAGTAAGAGGCTAGGCAATCAGAGAACTTGATCTCACAAACAGCCCTGTTTGTGTCTAAGTAACAAAGTTTTTAAATTAAATTTCAATTAAATACTGTTTTTGATAACCGTAATGACTCGATTTAGAGCCCATGGCGCTTATTTACTTACTGTACTTTAAAGGGGGGTGCTTATTAGAAACAGGGCGCTTATCCAAAATTAAAAAAAAGGAATGAAAAAAAAAAAAAAAAAAGGAAAAGAAAACAGCGAATGAGTTGAGTGTTAACCTGACAGTTGTAAGTTTTTGAGGAAACACGAAATTACCTTTCTATCAACGGCAGATGTCTTCACGGAATGTACGCGTTTGGCCTGATAGAAACAGGATTTTACAGACAGGCGGAGAAGCATGCACTGAAGGTTGGCTTTAAGACTTTGTTGATAGCGATTTTGTGATAATTAACTTCTTAAACAATTTAGAAAGAGCTTGTGGTTACCTTCATTCTGAATCGTGGCTGAGTAGCAGGCTTACAGCCTACAATTCCTTGTTGAACTTTACATAATACTTCAATGATGTGGTTGTGTTCATTGCCTGAAGAGGCAGACCTCACCATTTTGCAGTCAAAACATAGCGATTATCACATCAGAAGTGGTTACATCCTAAAACGAACAGTGGTATTCCGATGGTAGTGTTTTATTTGTTTGTTTTTAATTTTTCTTTTCTCGCGGTAATTTTATCTTCCAAAGGGTCTTCAACTGAATCCAAGAGATTGCTGGAGCACTCATGCAGAGGCCCATGTCATTGAAATGGAAGGACGTCAGGATGAAGGAATTAAATTCCTCAGCACGACCTTGAATGACTGGACTGTAAGGCCGACATACAGTGAATTTTACTTAACGTTAGCACTGCTGTCTTGCGCGTGATATATAAATTTTTCGAATTGTACTTAGCGTTAGGACCGCTTTCTTGCGCATAATACATAAATTTTCTGCTGTTGCTGCCGTCTAGATCTGGAGATTGAAAGTAACTGGAACGGTTGTAATACGTTAGATTCAGAAGCCCTGGGCTCACATACCGAGATAACAGGCAAGTTTTCTTTTTTCAGCTTGCATTGGCTCGTTATACCAAGAGTAAAGTTACATGAATTTTTTCTTCAGGGGATTTACAGCAGAATGCGCCTAACCGCTGGGTTTTCATAATGTCACGCGTTTTAATAGCCAGTGTAAAGTTATCACAATAGATACAAACACGCACACGTATGCACGTACGCACGCATACACATCCATACAATAATTCCGTGAGACACGGCCTTCAGTTTGAGCCTCATTAAGATTTTGGGAAATTGTGAGAAAACCCTGACTTCAGATAACGTTACTACAAAATACTATCAGGAGTGCGTCTCTTTTTTTCGCGTGGTATGCACTACGCCCTCAGTGTTCCAGCACGTGCTGTGAAATACATCGAGCCGTTTCAACAAACTTACTTCTCTCCGCCCTCCGATTGAAGCTTCCCCAGCAACAACAACAACAAAAACAACAAAAGGACCACATTATTCCGTATGAAATTACACAGACCCGAAACCGGGATGATTAGTGAGAAAACAGTTGGGAGAGGAAGGGTTGGGGCCTATGGCCAAGGTTCAGTTCTTCGTCGGTAAAAGTTAAAGATGTTCGTATTTCTTCCTTTCTTTCTTTCATCCTTCATTCACCCTGTGTAGATGGGAGCTATGCTAGCCTGTCAAAATTACTGGCACTGGGCGCTATACCAGATCGAAAAGGTTGTTATCTCTTTCTTTAAAGTTAATGTTATGGTTTTTCTGCTAGTTTGTTTGTTTGTTTGCTGGTTTGGTTTTCGCATTTATCGTTACTTTCTTTTCAGCCATGTTTGCTATTGAACGCCAGCCTTTCTTTATTAGGGAGAGCATCAAGCCGCAGTGGACATTTATGACGAGGAGGTGTAGTGTAAACATGATCGATAACCTGTGATCTATTTATGTCATTACTAATTCTCATCAGGTCACACCTGATAGGTACATACACGACGTACATGTCAAATTAAAGTTATTTTATGTCAATTTGTTTTTTAATTCGCTCAATACTGGGAGATTTAAATTATTATAATATCTTTTTTCTCTCTAGAAGTGCGAAATACTTCATGTGTGTTTGTACAGTATCGTACACCCAGAGGGTAAATACATTACAGTGACCTCCTTATGGCGCTGTTTAAATTAATTGTAACTGTTTAGCTTTTTCTTTCTTGGTCAAAGGTTGGGAAACGTTGCCTTGCTGGTGCCATGCTTGACTTAGTGGACGCTTCCTCACTGCTCTGCAGACTTCAGATGGAAGGTAATGAGACAACACGTACCTGCAGATGTGTTGTGAATATCATTATTTGTTTTTTTTTTGTCGATCGATCGTTTGATCTATGGAATGATTGATAAATCAATCCATGGTACAATCAGTTCTACTAATCATTTGGCAGTCAGTCTACTAATTATTCAACCATTTAATTGGTAATTTATTCAATAGATCAAGGTATTATTCAAATAATCTATGAATTCAATCGAGATCAAGCCTTTAAAATTAAGCATTATTAATCATTGTAATGCAATTATTGTATACTGAAGTTATTGGCATGGATGAATAAAACCCACGACTTGATCCATTTTACGTATGATGCACGATCCTCGCAGTAGATAGCCCTATTTATGCAATAGCGAAAATCAGACCTGAACAAAATCAGGCCTGTACGGGATTCGAACCACTGACCTCTGCGATACTAGTGCAGCGCTTTACCAATTGAGCTAACAAGCCAACTGGGAGCAAGCCGTTAAGTTGATTCGAAGTAAACCCGTGAAAGTGATAAATCAGATGCAATGAATATATGAGGTTCATATATTTTGAACTGCGTTGAACTTCATATATTCATTGCATCTGATATATCACTTTCACGGGTTTATTACGAATCAACTTAACGGCCTGCTCCCAGTTGGCTTGTTAGCTCAATTGGTAGAGCGCTGCACTAGTATCGCAGAAGTCAGTGGTTCGAATCCCGTACAGGCCTGATTTTGTTCAGGTCTGATTTTCGCCATTGCATAAATAGCGCTATCTACTGCGAGGATCGTGCATCATACGTATCTAATACCGCAGTTCAAAATATATGAACTTCATATACTCATTGCATCTCATTGATCCATTTTGTTTTAAAATGTTTTTTGTTGTTTGTCTGTTTTTTTCCTCTAGGTGTTGATGCTAATGATCGTTGGAGAGAGCTGTTTCATTTGCGGGAGTCACACACAGATGATCACATTTTGGTACGTGCTATACGTTACGCGGCGGTGTAGCATACAATAAATTATCTTCATAAGCAAGTTGAGGACAGTCGCAGGTGCTTACTGCTATGTCAACAAACCTTGCAAAACTGAAATGCCAGTTACAGTCCCTTTTGAGAAAGCTTCGATGTGACATTTCCTAATGGTTAAAGGGAACCTCAACTCTTCTAACAAATAGCGCTCAAACTATTCCAAATGTATTTGTCCATACATCTGGTTTGCAAAAAATTGTGTTAGCAAGCATTCTGTCTTTTTTTCTCTTTGTGCTTTACATGTATGCCAGGTGGGAAATGTCTCTCACAGAGTGTCATTTACTCCTAAAGGGATGTTGGCCATCTCCTGGAACTCCTTGTATATGTTTGAGTTGCCCGCTTCTGGAATTTGATAGTAACCGTTGATTTAAATTTTGAAGAGTATCAAAAGTAATCGGGGATTGCTTAGATTTTGCCTCACTCTGTTGGACGATTGGTCTAGAAAACCCATAACACCTTTTAAACCAATAAGATGCACACCTTGGACCAATGGCAAACTGGGTACCCCTCATATTTCCGCGCCTCGGGCATTTCTAATTTTGAGTCCTTATTGGATCGTAGTGATAGTTTCTTTCCTGATAATTGGCTGATGTGATTACTCTGGTTTTTGTTCACAACACCCAATCGAGAATCGCCCTCTTTTCATGGGTGGTCTTACACAAAGAAAAATACGAGCCATTGCTTTCGTCCAGACTTCTCCTCACCCAAAGCCCAGGTCACTCACACATCCTTCATTAGCTATTGTTTAATTAATTTTTTTTTTTTACATATTTTATTTAATTATTAATTTTTTCAACTCAGGTTTTCAATGCTGTTCATATGTTGATGTGTACACTGGGAGCTAAGAAGGAAGATGCAACACTAAATCTATTGATGTCGCTTAGAGACTATGTTAGGTAATATGGAAAAGAGTGTGGAAGAACGCTCAAATCAACAACCTGTCATTCAGTGAAAGAGTGTTTAGTTATCTCTCAAGCGTTGATGGATTTGCGGCATTCTGATTAACTTACTACACTTCCTTCGATGTAAAATACCCGTAGATCTAAGTTAGAGTTATTTATAACTGACTATATCACCAAGTACTTTCCCAGGAACTGAACAGGAGACTATGACAAGCGAGCAACGATTTTATTATCACTTTCTGCAAACGAGATTTGGTTGTTCCAGCTCGTGGTCGTAAAATTATTTGCAGTGACAGGTTCTCAGTGAGAGGGTCTCAAAAACAGAAATCAACTGAGAACGGCGATATATTTAAACTGCAGAAAGATTTATGAACTATCGTAAAAGAAGCACGTTTCGTTAATCTTAGGTTAACATGTGAAGGTGTAGTCTGATCGTCCGGGTGAGTGTAGTCCTGAGAAGGACTGTTGTCGGTGGCAGTGACTGACGTTTCGACAACCTGTGCGGAAGTCATCATCAGAGTCAAGTGAATGATTGTTGTCAGTAGAATGTTCTTATTCCAGTTCGTGTGAAATGATCGGTTGGTTTTGCCGTGATGTTATTGGCTGTAAGACTCAAGTGACGTAAGTCGGTCGTGATTGGTCTGTTTCGGTCTGTCGGTAAAGCTAGGTTGTTCTTTTTCGGTCGTTTGTGATGTTTATGTCGTGAATGAGTCGTTTGTAAGGGGCGGGTAGTTGTTGACATCTGTTTAGGGGAGTCTGTTCTAAGTTAGTAAACCAGCTTTCCAGAGTCAGTCGTTGAAAATAGTCAGTGCTGTAGGTTAGGCATTGCGCAGAGTCCCAGTCAATGTTGTGGTTGGTAAGTTGATGGTGTTCAGCAATGTGATTGCTGACATCACCTTTCCTCCTCGCCCGCAATGTGATTGCTGGTGTTCAGCAATCACATTGCTGAACACCATCGACGATCAGACTACACCTTCACATGTTACCCCCGGGTTCAAACCATTTACTGCATCTTAGGTTAACGTTTGCTCACGTATTTAAGCGGGTGATTTTCCGTTTCTAGTAATATAATTATTTTGAACTTCTTTGTTTTTATACGAGACGTTTTCAAGGCGGGGAGGAAACTTGAAAACGGGGGAATCAGACGCTAAGTTATTTGTCATCTCAATTATTTTTTTCTTATTAATGGATCATGTTCTACTGAGACATTAGCTCAATCATTATTATGACTTAGCCTTATAATGTCTATTTTTTTGTTTTTGGTTTTATATTTTTTCTTTTGTTTTTCAGGAATGGCTCAGGAACAAATTGCGAAGTATCTAGAGAGGTTGGTTTGGCCCTTTGTGAAGCATTTGAACAGGCTGACAAGGTAAATTCATCTCTTTTACGGTCTCCCAACTTGACTTCACTAAACACTTAACGGACTTATGACTGGAACATTGAAACTCTTGAGGTTTAATTTTGTGTCTTCTGTTTTAAAAGGGAAACTTCGACAGAGCTGTAGACATTTTAAACCCCCTCCGTTATGACGTTGTCGACATTGGGGCCAGTAACGCACAGGTTCGTGTATTTTATTGCAATTCATTGTCGTTAATTAGTGCAACTTGTGGCAACCTCTCTTTGGTTTTTCCTTTGACACAGCAGGACATCTTCAACTTATTCCTGATTCACGCTGCTCTGCATTCTTCACTAAAAGAGCATCATCACTTGGCAAGGTAACGTGCAGTTTCTTTCGTTTGAACCTATATCCTTTTCATATCTGAATTAGATATCTGTTGATCCTAGCAAAAGTTGAAGTGTAAGTTTAAGTTTAATTCATTCGCCACAGAAATGGCAGGAGAAAGGAACAGAACTTTCGTTCCAATTGTCACCTAACCCCCTTTTTACCAACCCATCCCACCCCGGGGAGGACATCCATCACACAGTAATCTCGTGTGTGGGAAATTAACGTCTCCTACCCCAACCCTGCAGGAGACGGGACCTCCATTTATCGTCCCTATCCGAGAAGACTAGAAAGTATAACCATTTGCAAATATTATTACAAAGGCAGCACTTTCTCCTCAGTTAATAAAAGACCCTGAGTGTTGGTCCGGCCGGATTTGAACTCACAACCTCCCGCACAACAGGCCGGCGCTCTACCAATTGAGCTAATTGGGAGGCGGTTTAAGCTAAGCATTGGCTTGGGCCCATTGGGGCCAGGTAAAGTGAGGTCGACACATAGGCGTGATATGCAAAAGATATCGCCTTTTTTACAAAATTCAGATCTAATGCATGAAATATAACCTATAACCGAATTGAAATGACTACTCCTAAGCAATACCTGGGCTGAGTCTTCAAAGGTAAGTGAGGTGGTTTTTTTGAACATAAACGTCAAGCTTTACGTCATTGTTGAGATCCTTGGGCTAAAAACAACCCCTTGCTAAAGATCCACAGCGAATAATAAGTGTGGCCATGCAGATGAACACCACCCAGCTCCCAGTTTAAAATCGTTGGCTCAAGCTGAGAATCTGACTTTTACATACCTATAATCAAGTAAGAAAGACAGGGGGGTAAATTGCACGGGGGAAGGGTGGGGCACCATTTGTCGCGGTTCCTGACCTCGAAAATACATTTTCTAAAGTGTACCTCTTCATCTAAAACAATTCAAAGAAATTTCTTTTTCACGTACGCTAGCGTTTTTGTTTTGCTCTAAAACAGCTCTCATTACTGGGTCCACCTTTTAACTTGTGTACTCACGAAACACCTTTTTATTGTTATTTTTCCCTTGTGTTGATGCATCCATGGTCACGAACCATCCGAAAATTCCAAAAATACGACTTTTCTAAGTAAAAGCCGGCAAAATCACCTGTAACGAGAAGTGTGTCTTCTTTCAGGAGCTTATTGACAGAGAGAAAGGCAATGAAAGAAAACGCTCCAATGACAGACCGACTCATGGGGCAGACCCTTGCCTTACATGTGTAGTAAGGTCAGGAGAAAACTCTTTGAAATTCATAGTCGGATGTACAACACCAACACTGTCCGCGTCAAATTATGGCTCCATGATATACGTTTAAGAAATTTAATTAACCATAGCAATTCACCAGCTTGCCTGTATTTCAATTGAATAAAACAGTAAGGAAAAGGTTTTTTATTATCATTACTGATGCATGGTGAACTTTCTAGAATATAAGCGAGTTAAAAATCAAATGAATGCAGACAATGTATCCCACAAAAGCGAGAGAAAAGGAAATTAAGCAGTGGACATTCAAGGTGGCTTTTTTAATTTACCGTTTACCTTTCGAACTAGAGTTTGGAATGTTTTTTTCTTTTGTTTGTTTTTTTGTTTTTTGTTTTTATTTTTAACAAAATAAGTTTTCAGGCTATTCATATGTATTTACACAAAGATAGTCCCTAAAGCGGAGGGTTGGTGCCTATTGGACACAAACTCGGCTACTTTCGCCTCCATACTAGGATTCAGCAAACACAAACATGAATTGTGAAACCCTTGCACTGTACGTTATAGGAAGAGTTTGGTATAACTTATGGTGGGCAAACTGAATAAGTTTTCGCAGGAGCGAAAGAAAACAGCAGGGATAGCTTATCTTGGTTTACATAGCGTACTTGTAATTGCTCGGCTGTGACCCGGGGCTCCTCTCCACGAAGTTATCCTGAATATCCTCGGCTATATCTCGTCCATCTATAGCTGAAAATGAACATCCTAGCTTTTCCCTGGCCAAATTCAGGGCAAGCAACAAGGATTTTCCATAGTCTTTGTCTAAAATAGAGCGTCCTCCATCAACTACCACGATCTTTCCTAGTCTCAGTCTCAATAGGGGAAGAACACCAAGATTTTCAACATGGCTGCCGTCAGTCAAGGATAAAACAGGTGGGGGTTTGGGTCCTATGTCGGTGGTATTCATCATTAAACGATAGTAGTGTACGGAAGAGACGATCGTGAACCATCTGTCAAATGGAACAAAATATAAACAACTAAAGTGGTGAAGCAAATAAATAGGTACTTTCTAGGATATCATGAAGTGAACCTTTTTTACAGAATTAGAAAGATATAAGAGACTCAGATATTTCGACTGCTGGAGTCGAGAATTTCGAACGTAGTGAATATATCTTTGAGTAATGCTTCGCCCTCAAATGCACAGGTCTGTGAATGTTGGTAAATCAGACTCAGTACAATTCAGTTCTAAGTCATCCTTACTAAGTCCCTTCTTCGTTTTATTAGCTTATTTTATCCTAATTATCATTATGATTGAGCAGAGAAATATCTCAATGTCTGTTGCAGATATTAGGTTATCATCAGTTCAAAGTGTCTAGTTCCCTAGCCTCTCGTCCGTGAAGTGTTCTCAAACTTTTAAGATATATTAATAAACTATTATTGAAATCAGCAAGCCGTTACCTGGCAAGTCGTTCAAGTCTTCCGACATTTTTCCCCCAGTTGGTGCCAGCGCCAGTAAGGAAAAAAACCGAGAAATACCAAAATGAATCAACATTCCAGCAACCAAGACGGTTTCTTTGTCAATCTTCGCGAACAGGGTAAGAATGAGAGCCAAAGGAACCAAACGTATAAACTCTATTAGAACAGGAAGATTCTTGAATGAAATATGTGATAGTAAAGGTTATAAGATATTCTATATACAAGGCTAAAAGATGAAAAAAATATTTTAAAATGTTTGAACAAAACGTTTTCGGCTGTTTACCATCATCAGGGTTGAAAATAATGACCGTCTATACATACATATATATCTTATGTGATTCCCGATGGGAAAAGTTTGGAGACATAAGAAATACCTTGTTTAAAGGTATAAAAGGCTAAAAGATGAAAAAAAAATATATTAAAATGTTTGAAGAAAACATTTTCGGCTGTTTACCATCATCGGGGTTGAAAATAATGACCGTCTATACATACATATATATCTTATGTGATTCCCGATGGGAAAAGTTTGGAGACATAAGAAATACCTTATTTGTTCAAACTGGGGCGGAACTGTTAGTAAACAAATTTGGATCTGTGAGTGTTTTTGTCTTTGTTGTTAATTTAATTTTTATTTATTTAAATACTTATTTAATGATTTCACTTTTCTCTTTGTTTACAAAATTAATAGTGTATAAATACCTTGGTTAGTGTAAATATAGAATTAAGGTGAAGTAAGTCTTGTGTAAATGAATGAATCAAAAACTCTTGAAACATCTTTCATCAATGCTGGTTATCCCAAACGTTTTATTTCGCATACAATCAACAACTTTCTAAACGACTCATCACAAGATGACAACATCGTTCTGGATTTTCTCCTCGAACGGCTTTTTATCAAGCTTCCTTTTTGCGGTAAAAAATAAAATCTCGGTAAGACGTTTGTTACAAAACTCAACAAGTTCACTAATTTTAGTTTCATCTTTGTAATCATGTGGCAAACAAGGCAAATTAAAAGCCTTTTTAACAACAAAGACAAAAACACTCACAGATCCAAAGTCATTTACAAAGGAGATTGTTCTTGTGGCGTTGATTACATTGGCGAAACTGTGAGAAATCTAGCAGTACGTATTGCGGAGCATTCAAATCCTACTCACACCTCTGAACCTGCAAAACACTAGGGGGAAAATCCATCGCATTCTTTCACTTGGCATGTTCTCTCCTCACCAGAAACATTCCACAAGCGTAGGATCGAGGGGCTAATGATCCAACAATTCCGCCCCAGTTTGAACAAACAAGTTATTTCTTATGTCTCTAAACTTTTCCCATCGGGAATCACATAAGATATATATGTATGTATAGACGGTCATTATTTTCAACCCTGATGAGGGCAAACAGCCGAAAACGTTTGGTTCAAACATTTTAATAATTATTTTTTTCATGATATTTTAGCCTTGTATATAGAATTTTTTTTTTTAGAGGTTATAAAATAACTTAGACAGTACGAGTGACCCAATTGGTCTATAATCTGTCGTGTAATGCACCGGTGAACGCGTAGAAATTTGAAAAAAGTAATAAAAAATTATAGGGAGAAAAACCGAAATTTGAAAAAAAAGGGTCTTTTTTTCTATAAAATAATATACGGGAATTGCAACAAGTTTAACGGCCTAATAACCCACGCGGGATGTTGGAGGAACACTTGAAAAGTTTGTAAACCACTTGCCTCTCGCTCGTGACTTACAAATTTTCCGGCTCGTGTTCTCCCAAACTGTCATGTGGATTATTACGCCGATAAGCCTATGGAAAGTGAGGTCTATTGGTTGAATAATGTATGTAAAGCGAACGAACGAACAAATCGCTGGTTGAATTTAGATTTAACAATGTTTTTTTCTTTTCTTTTTTTTCCTCGCGTGCTGTCGCTATTGTTATAACGAGTTTTCTTAACCTTTTAACTCCTATGAGTTACCAAGACAGAATTTCTCCTTGCCGTATCAATAGATTATCAAGCAAACGAGTAAAGGGAATAAAGAAAAATATCAATTAGGGGATTATTAGTTGATCTTAAACCAATTTCTCCAAACTAACATCATAAGAACTGTAAGCAGACAGTAAGGAGAATTACTAATGAAATCTTGGTAATGTAAGGGAAGGCGAGGAGCAGCAACAACAAAAGCGGCTATCAGCTATTTTGGCCTCTATTAGTTAACACTTAGATTCCATATTCATGTACGTCTGCTCCGTAATAAATCACAGATGATTTCAAAGTATGGCAAGAACAAAACAGAGTAAAATGAAATGAAATTATTATTCATATTTGCACTGAGTCTTGCACGCGGAAAGAAATTACAACCTACAAGAAATTTCAATGTCTTCTCCAGCTTCTATGCAGTCAAGAAAGCATATAATTTCGACCTTATTCCTTTGGATATGTTTACTCCTGTCCAAGTCGGCTTGTATATTTCTCGCGTTGAATCGAGTGTTACCAAATCTGTGAGGGATTCATGCTCTTCATCTCCTCGCGACTTTTCTCCAAGTAAATAACTCACGGAAATATGCATTTTGAACAGAAATAAGAGCAACCTAAAGAGGGCTGCAGTTAAACTAGTGCCCCCGCAGTCCCGCCTCCCGAAGTCAAAGAAGGAATACTGGTATGTTTCACAACTGTTGAAGCCGACCACACAGTTTCCACCATGGGACTGCGGGACTGCAGAAGTAGCTATTTAGTTTAGCGACTTCGGGAGTACGGGAGTAGCTATTTAAAAAGCATATTAAGTAACTGGGTATGTACACAGTACAGCTGACACAGATCTTTAATGAGAGCCGCTATGACAGTTCCTCGTGAACGCGAGAAATTCTCACTTTTGGTTATATCAACTGAGTTGATTCGCTCTCACGAAGGGCTAGCGCTCGAAACGTCAGCTTTTTTCTTCGTTACGGTGGCCAATTTACAATTTAAACTTAGTTGATATAACCAAATTGCCTTGTTACCCCACCGACGCAGCACCACGATTTCTTTAAAAACTTTCAGCCTTTATTCCAATTCTCACTTTTAATTGTTTAATGTAATTACTGTTTATCTACTTATTTCTCCTTGCATTTCTATACTTATTTAATAGGATATGCAATTATTTGCGCTTTTAAAACTCGTTTAAAGCGCATTTGTTTTTTGCCGTATCCCGCCAAAGAAAGAGAGGGTAATCGTGAAAACGTTTCAACGCAGACCCCTTTTTCTCGATACCAGAGCACTGGTTCCTATCTTTGTGATAACCTGTTCTGCATCAGTTTTCTAACTAGGGAGAATGGCTCTTACACTCTCATTCACTTCATGCTATCTGAAGCAGTATGACCGATGAGAATGAAATTATTTTAATATTTTCTTTCTCTCGGGAAGTGCGAAATATTTCATGTATGTATGTGCAGTGTTGTACATCTTGAAGACAAATACATTGTATAGTGACCTCGTGGTGATGCTGTTTAAATTATAACTCTGCAGCTCTTCTTTCTTGTTCTGAGATTGGCAAAAGTTGCTTTTTTGGTGCTGCGTTTTCCCTTTAACTCCTAGGAGTGATCAAGACAGAATCTCTCTTTACAGTTTTAAGCAGTCAGGTGATCAGAAAAAAGATAACTATCCGAATTAGGAGATTATGCTAAATGAATGCCTAATTCTCTGAAGTAACATCATAAGAGTTGAATGGCAGACAGTAACGAGAATTATTAATGACCCAGCTAGGTCTCGATACCCAGAATGCAGCGCGAAAACACAAGGAAAATCGCTATTTCCCGAAATAGCCTCCCCATTGTTATATTTACGAAATTATAATTGATCGACGATAGAAAAAAACTACAGGCATTAGTTGGAAAAAAGGCAGCATTTTAGTTAATATATTTCACTGCTTTTGTTACAAAAAGCAAGCAAAAGACATTAGAGTTTTTCCTGTACGAAATCTGCTAAATAATTTCCCATTAATGTAAATAAATTCAAGTTTAAGAACCCCTTAACAAAAAAGCATTGACAGAACTTTAAAAAAAAAAAATAGCGTAGTACAGTATAAAATAGTTCTTGTAAATGATTGATTGTAATCAGTTATAACTATTTCTTATGTGAACTAATATAGTAGACCTCATCATCATCTTTATTTGCCTTTAAAAAATATTTAATTACAGCGATAACAGTTAGAAGGCGAGGAGACCCAAGGAGCCACCAGGCTTATGGGAGAGCCACCTCACTTACAATAATAGATTAAGTAAAGAAAAAGTGCTGCGAATGTGCGGCTTGGCAATTCAGTAATTATTTAAGTAAAAACTCTTGCAGTGTCGTTTTAAAGCTGAGAAAGTATGACAAACGAGTAACTGAAATAGAGAGAGAATTCCAAATTTTAGGACCTTGGCAGAGAATTGTAAAGTGCTTGACATTTGTACGGCACAAATGCGTTCGATAATTCCTGGCTGTTCTGGTACCATAGTTGTGAATTTGGCTATTCCTTACAAAAAGATCGAGAAGCAATGGGGGCAATAAGTTATTTTTGAAATAAAACTGACATAAATTTGGCGATTTCAAACGTATTGACTTGAAAAATATCTAAAACTCCTAGTTTGGAGAATAAACTGGGCAGAGTGGTCTCGATAGTCTTAGTTGGTGATAGCCCGCACAGCTCGCTTTTGCAAATAATAAATCTATTTAAGTTAGATACGTATGCGGACGACCTCTCAATCAAGTGCCACTGATTAAAGCTTTTAAGCTTTAAAACAAGACGAGCGTGCTTTACTTTTTTGCTGATGAAATATATCACAGTTTTCCTTGTCTTAATTAGGTAATTTTTTTCAAAAGGAAAAATCTTGCTTATTATGAGATCAATAAAAAAGTCAAGGTTGCTTTGGATGAGCTTGAAAGTCAACCCTTCATTGAGAAATCCTACTAATAATAACAAGTAATAATTTATCGACTTATATTGCGCAACTACCAATACAATAATTTTCAATTGCCCATTTCAATGAAATGTTAAAAGTTCAACCCTACACAGATACTAAAAGCTAAAAAATGAAATGTTCACCAAGAAGATGTGAAAATATAAAATTAGATACAAAGAATTAAAAAGCTTTTGCAAATAAAAAAGTCTTAACGGCTTACTTAAACTCGTTTTAAGATTGAGTATTTCTGATAGTGACCGGAAGATCGTTACATAATTTAGGGGCTGAACCCAACAGTTCGTATTGATGCATAATCTACACAGCCTCAGTGACCCTTCTCAGCCGTTAGCTATTGAGCTTGCAAGATTTACATCTCGCCTCTGTTATGATCTTTCATCTACACAGCATCACCGACGTCAAGGACAGATTCAGTGGCATTGGTACCCAGGATCATGGCTAAGCGTTGGTAGGAAAATTTACATTGATTTAGCTCAGAACGTATTTGAACCCTATTCGTATTGGCCGATTTACACAGTGCAACCGTTGCTAACATGCAATTAGCTGTAACTGAAAAATGCTAGATAGATGAGGTCGGACGTTTCCCAACCGACAAGCAACAAAAGCAAGAAAATTTTCATGTTATGATCGCGGGCAAAAGTAGTGCCATGTAGACCAGTATTTGAATTAACAATTTAATAAAATCAGGGGCTACACCGCTGGCCTGAAAATTCATTGCTTTAGGCGTAGCTTTCCTGTTTGGTTTATCAAGCTAGGCCATTTCCGAATTACCTTTGGCCTCTTTTTCAAAAGGAGGGGTAATGTAGAACCATTCTTATAAAAATGAGTTCAATTGTATCTATGTGATTAACAAAGTAATTATCAAGCAAGAGGATAGAGCACCAGGACATGCTTTGAAAAAAAGGCCAAAGATAGTTGGGAAATGGGCTTCTGAAGCACTTTCATTGATTGTCGAAAAATAAAAAGCAAAGTAATCCTAGCGACCGATCAGAACAAAGGTTTACGTTTTCATTAGCTAATGAGAACTCTAAGTGAAAACAAGCAAACTACTTAAAGCACTGGAAAACACAAATGACCTCATTGACATTATTTTTAGTTTTGCAGCTAATTGTTTGAAAGGGAGGTACAGGTTTCCTAGACCAATCACAGAGCAAAAGTAAGCAAAACCAAACCCATCCCTGACTACTTTCGGCACTCAATTGAATATTGCTCTAATTAAAAACACGGAGATTGAAGGTAACTGCCCCGTCTGGGCCAATAGGTTAAAAATGATAATAATAACGAATTTTTGTCAGCGTACATATTCAATCATAATTGTTCACAATCAATTAATGATTTTCTTTGTTCAACTCCTTAAGAACCCACATTGAAAAGCAAAGTATCAGCTACTTTGCGAACACACGTTCGCATATTGTGAAAAAGAATCTAGAAGAATTTCCAAAAAACAAAAGATACCAGTGCATTAAAACGGACGATGAGTTTCAATAGCCATTTTGTTAGTTAGGTCTCTATATACGAGAATTTCAGTCTTCGAAAATTTACGTTTCCTTGTTTGTTTTTTATTACTAGTTTGCTTAGCTGAGAAATTAAGAGCAGAAAAATAAAGGTTTCTTATCAACAATTCCATGCTGTGATACATACCATCTGGGCAGGACTGAACTTGTCCGAGGGGAAGAACCATACGAATAAGGAACATGTGAAGGTGTAGTCTGATCGTCCGGGTGAGTGTAGTCCTGAGAAGGACTGTTGTCGGTGGTAGTGACTGACGTTTCGACAACCTGTGCGGAAGTCATCATCAGAGTCAAGTGAATGATTGTTGTCAGTAGAATGTTCTTATTCCAGTTCGTGTAAAATGATCGGTTGGTTTTGCCGTGATGTTATTGACTGTAAGACTCAAGTGACGTAAGTCGGTCGTGATTGGTCTGTTTCGATCTGTCGGTAAAGTTAGGTTGTTCTTTTTCGGTCGTTTGTGATTTTTATGTCGTGAATGAGTCGTTTGTAAGGGGCGGGTAGTTGTTGACATCTGTTTAGGGGAGTCTGTTCTGAGTTAGTCAACCACCCTTATTGTTACTTAAACTCTGTAAACCGCCCAAATTGTTACTTAAACTCTGTGAAAACGCAAGCGCATAAGAAAGCCCATGATTTAAATTGATATCTCTGTGGTATTCTCACCAAATTTCCTAAGAGATTAAGGAACAAGTGGAGAAAAACTCCCATGTCCGCAAAAAGCCAAGTTAAAAGAAATCCTTTCGACGTTTTGGAGCTGTTGAACAAACCGAGGAGCTTAACAGCAGTTTCTTGACTGACATGTACCACTAATTTAATGCTACACACCCTAGAAACGTGTTAGCCAATCACATTTGGCCGTGATATATGAAAGATGTTTCATCGCCAGTCACAGAGACGCCGTGAGATTAATTAATTTGTGCTGAAAAAATTAATTTGATTAGTTTTCTCCTCAGACAGCTATTCCCATCTTTCACTCTCTATCCTTAAGGACTCCTATTGTACCTGTTTCAGAGGTTATAGGCAGTATCAAATGAGAAAACAAATTGTTAGTTAAACTCTGTGAAAACGCACGCGCATAAAAAAGCCTGATAATTCAAATTCATATCTCTGTGGCATTCTGACCAAATTTCCTAAGAGATTTTAGAGCGCAACTTTAGAGATCATGGCTTCAATGAGGTAGACTCTTTTGTTGTGTCGCTCTCGTTGACCGTTTTCTTTTTTTCTTAGCCCGATTTGCACCTGCATTTTAAATATTCCTTCCTCGAATTTAGTGATTTTTTTCATATGCAAATTAAATTCGAAGAGAAGGTTCTCCTGTGATTCCAAGAGAAATTTCTTCATTTTGTCTGTGAAATGACTAAGTACATCTTTTAACTAGTAGCAAGAGAGAGTCTCGTGAGCGCGCTCGACCCTTTCGATCACTATCGGCAAGGGCGGTCCAGCCAGATATCAATTTTAGCTTGTGGCGACACAAAAAGGGAGGATTAAAGAATAACCAGACTATGAATGTTGCGTATTACCCTAAACAATTTTCATGAGCAAAGGAAAAAAGGGAAACTTTCTTTGGACGGGAAGTCGAGAGGACTGCCCTTAGAGAAAGTGGCATACATGCCAAACCTGTATATACAGAGTGAACTATGAAATTACCCAACCCAACGATTGCGTATGACAATTATTAAACCGGAATTTTCTTCATCTTTTCTTGAAAAACTGGCTTAGTTAACAATATCTACCACAAAAACTCAACTTGTTCAGAATAAAACGCTTAGATATGAAATAAATAGTTTTGAAAGGACCTTTGAAACCGCTACAGATATTCCTTTCGCTTTATCGTGCATCGACCATTATTGAATTATGAAACTCTCCATGGAAGGTTGTTTTATACCATTACTTGATGATGGTAAATATCGTTTTTGAACTCGTGGACATCCCATCAGATGAGCCGATTCTATATCACCACTTAACTGGGTTTAAAACTTGCTTTCTTTTTTTCTTATTTTTTTAACTGTTTTTGGCTTATTACTTAGTCTACATCGTCTCAGTTTTCCTAGTGTGTTTTAATTTTGCTAGCGCTTGTCACTGAGCTGATCTGTCAGGTTGCTTTTCAAAAGAATTAGCTACTTTTTGGGATCTCACAGTTTCATGTACTTTTCGCCAAATGATGAATCCCTCAACTTGTAAGTTTGCACCGTTATTTCTCCCTAGTTTGCAACCGAAAATTTTTCATCAGCAGATCGTCGATGAATCAATCTTGCGAAAGACACAAAACGAAACTTATAATTTCACCGCCGCAAACACTTCTTTTAAATTATGAATTCATTAATAAAATCTTCCTTTGTCGCTATATTGCCATTTTCAAGTCTCTAACTATGCAAGCTGTTAACTACTTATGATGTTAGTAAACCTAGAAAGTTTTCTGTCGATCTTAGTAAAGAATAGGGATTTGGAAGCGGAGGGTAGTTCCCAAAAGCCTTGCAGGGCTCAATTTGGGATTAGAACACAAAGTGCAAATACCAGCTTTTAAATTATCAGGTTAGCGCAAAATGTTTTGGGCTTAGCAAGACAAGTCCCATCTGACTACTTGCCCCAGGGTGCTGGAGGGCAATGCAAATACTTCTCACTTGACTTGTGGTTGCTCAAACCCTAACCCTAAATGTACCCCTAGCCCTAAACTGTAACCCTAACCCTAAACTGTAAGTCTAACCCTTAAATGTAACCCTAACATCAAAATACTGGAATATGGTTAATGGATTTCTGCAACCCCAACCTTAAACATTGGGTTAAGTGGAGACTCTCCATAGCTGTCTCCTGAGGGTGTCAAATACCTTAGTCAAGTGATTTTAATTTTTTTCATCTTTTAATTTAAACGAACAGATGATATTCTTGAAAAGTGGAACTTCGAACAGCCTACAGGCCTGAGCGAGTGCTGTTGCTCAGAAAGCCTCCTAACTGATGTTCATCTCTAATTCTTTTTTCAGAAAAAGAAATGTAGTCAAAATCCCAGCTTCTTTACTTTGATTTTTAAAGTGCCACTGAAAGGAAATTTTCGTATCTGAGATTTTTGCATGATAATAAAGTTTGAACCTTACTAACAAGCGCCGTGAGTTTTTTTTTGGTCCAACGGAGCGCGGAAAGCTTTCTTCTAGCCCTTAAACTCGGCTAGTCGAGTTAAACTCGGTTAGGCACTTAAACTCGGCTAGGCGCGGCCAAAACAGTGTTGTGACGTCACTGGTTGTATACATCTCAGAACTCCGAGTAAACCCCAAGTGAGCATGGAGTGCGGCGAAAATGTTAAGAAGCCAAAAAAAAAAATGTTTTTGAGCAAGTACTGTGTTGCTGGTGGTCCCGGAAATGTAAGTTGTACTAATGACTTCAGAAAAGAGGGCCTATCGATGCATTTGTTTCCTCGTGACGATGTAACTCGCGAAAAATTGGTTCGCCTCGTGCGAAGACATCGGGCAAAGTGGCAGCCATCTAAAATATCAGTACTGTGTTCCGTGCATTTTGAATTGTCAAACTTTGAGCAGCGGCTCGATCTAAATCTCGGGAAAGGCTCTAGCTTCCTTCAAAAAAAGCGATGGTTAAAGAAGGATGCTGTGCCAAGCAAAGATGGTGTACAGCACCAAAAAAATGCCTTGTCCTCGCGTGAGCAAAGAATGGTAAGTGTGTACTTACAAAAGGTGCGAAATTCCGCTTGGCGTTTGGACGAGGAATGAATATGCAGTGTTTTGCTTTAAGAACAGTACGGTTTGTTTATGGAGAAAAGTCGGGATGGTTCAAAATGCATTCCGCATCGAGACCGATAAATGTAAACTTCCCTCTCGTCTGGAGTATTTCGTAACAGCATCTAACGTCACGCGCCCCAGCTAAGTTTATAACACTGCAATTTCCACACGTACACTTGTAAACAGAAATGTTTAGACTTAAGCCTGAAGGTTCAATCGAAAAATGAAAAAACACAGCTATGAGCTCTCAAAAATTGTCTAAAGGAACTTGTCCTTCGAAACGTTGTTCTAAAGCGGAGGGAAAAATACCGTCTTCGTCTTCTTCATCTTCGCTGCCGCCATTGTTATCGCCGTCTTCACTAGAAGCAAAGGGCTCGCCTTGGTACGGCGCAAAATCGCCATTAAATACATAGTAATCTTCTCCATCAATGCTGCAAACGTCTTCGCTCCCTTCAGAAGAAGATTCACCCGTTGAAGGCTCGTTTCCAGACATTATGGCGAACCGTATAAATACAAACAATGCGATAGAAAAGACCCACGCTTGCGAGGTAAATACAACCAGTGATGTCAGGAATCGTTTTCATTCGTTCCCAGGGCCGGACATGTTTTGAAGCCAAAATGCGGTTTTCAACACTAAAAAAGACAATTTTCCACTTTTTTCTGGCAAAAACAAATTGGCCCACGATAATCAGCGTGTTTCAAACCACTCAATTATGAAAAAATCTCAGATATGAAAATTTCCTTTCAGTGGCACTTTAAAGTAACACTTTTTATACCTATTTTCAAAGCTACTTCACATGAAAATATTTCCCATTCTTATCACTCATACCAGTTAATCTTTGTTGAAACGTCTACACTTCAAATAAACCATGGGAGGTCCTTTGATTAGTTGGAGATCTTCCCCTGGCTCCACTGTATATGAATAAAGGCTGATAGTTTCTAAAGAAACTGTTTGGGACTGTGTCGGTAGGGGTAATGAAATAATTTGAATATATCAACAAAGTTGAAATGGTTTTCGCTCCGACGAAGGGCTAACGCTCGAAACGTCAGCTTTTATTTTAGTAACGGTGGCCAACTTACCATTTCAACTTTGTTGATATATTCAAATCATTCCACTGGATATGGGCGATGACTGGGTCATGAGAAAAGTACTATGAGTGTTTTCATAGTGCTTGTATAGCATCTGCATCGTTTATTGGCGGTCAATATTACAGTTATTCCAGGTGAAACATAAAAGAGACTCAATTATTTGCGCATGCGTTTCACAGCGCATCAATTATAGTTTGCATATTTCTGGAAAGAATGAAAAACAAAAAAAATCACAAGGATCTAGAATAACAGGTGAAAAATCTTCAGACAGAATTAGTTAATTCAGTACACAGTAATTATTCTGACAGCATTAAGCTTGGTTGCATGCGATAGTTTGCGTTTTCAAGCAAGAGATTCGGCGCGGCGAATATTTCCTTGCCATATTGGACAATATCAAAAAAAAAAGATCGTAATCAAAGTTTAATGTCTTTACGTGGGGCATGGTTACTCATATTGCTCGAGCCAGAGGCTCATGTATGAAACGCAAGGCAACAACTCACCCATCCCACCCCAGCGGAGGACGCCATCACACAGTAATCTCGTGCGTGGGAAATTAACGTCTCCTACCCCTAACCCTGCAGGAGACGGGTCCTCCATTTATTCGTCCCTATCCGAGAGGACTAGAATATCTAAACCGTTTCTTGATTTTATAGAAAGGCACCATATTCTTCTCAATTATTTTAAGACCTTGAGTGTTGGTCCGGCCTGGGCTCGAACCTTCGACCTCCCGCACATCAGTCCAGCACTCTATCCATTGTGCTAACCGGGAGACGGGTAGAGATTTGTTACACGTGAGAAAGTGCGGGGAGGGGGGAAAGTGGAGAGGACCAGAAAAACTGCTTGCCCGAAACCCATGATTTCTCACTAACCGCCCCCTATACACTGCATAACATTCCCGACATGTCACGCATTCTTGAAGGAACAATCAAATTTAATGAAATGGAACATTTTGTCGAAAACTGACGAGCGTGTCATGTACCAAAACAAAATACTCGCGTGTAGCGATCGCGGACGGAACAGTGCAGTAATACACCAAATAAAGCGCTAAAAAAAGTTGAAATCAACAGGAAATTTGGAAAACTTAAGAGGAATGCAGCAATTGCAAAACCAGACTAGTCCTCGATACGGAAACGCAATTAACATTTAAACGCAACACTTATCTTTGATCCCAAAAAGAAAGGAATATAACAGCACTGAGTTTCCCGACTCAGCGAACAAAGCTTTGTATTGTATAGTAAACTCCTTTGTGAGCTGACGTATTCATCTAAGTTATCTTACAGAGCTTTAAAAAAAATTAAAACGGACACATTGCTTTTTCAAATTACTCTAGTTCGCCGAGGACAAGCCGAAAACCTGCAACGATGGCTGTCAACCCAACAGCAATTTACAATGGGAAGAGGCGACAAGGTTTAAGAGGCAAGAGGAACCTCTGACAATGGCTTCCTTCCAAGCTAAATCTAACTTCAAAGGGATATCTTTCCTATCCAATCTTCTATCACTTTCAAATAACCCTTGAAATAACAAAGAAGTGGGCAACTATGTATTGGTGAGTATTCTTCCTCAACTTTTCAAGAATAGGCAGCAGTCCAGCCGCTTGCTAGACTGGGCTCTTTGATACCAAGTTTATTTGCAGTACAGTGGAACCCCTCTAAGCCGGACCCACATTAAACCGGAATCTTCTCTTTACTGGACCATTTTATTGGCCCCAAAATCTCTGTCATACATTTCCACTATTTTCAAGCTCAGTAAACCGGAACCTCTCACTTCTGGAAACCGAACACTTTTTTCAGTCCGTAATCGCATACTGACAAAAGGAATTGACCTCGTTAAACTGGACTTGAAAGTTTTAAGCTTGCCTCCAGAATCAAATTACGGGTTAAATGTAATTAAAATTAAACGTGATTAAAATTAAAATTTTAATCATGCAGCTGTGAAATCCCAATCAGAAGTGAGAAATGTGTATCGGCTAATTACTCATTTTTCTATCGGTACTGTAGCAAAAAATCCAAAGTCGACAATTGTGTTGCTGTTGTTGGGTGGAATGAATGACAACAATAGGGGTCAGGTTAATTGTTTGTACCTTTACTAATGTGCTTTATTAGTACTCGTGTATCATGTACTGGTAATTACAGTCAGACAATACATTATGGGGCATAAAATTGCCTTATGGGTAAAACCTCAGTTTACCGAACAATGCGACTTTAGGCGATTTATGGCAACTTAAGGCGACTTTAGGCGATTTATGGCAACTTAAGGCGACTTAAGGCGACTTAAAGGGATTCTATTAGACTGAAATGATAAGATCAAAGTTAGCAAGAGTGTCTCTATAAACCTCAAAAACATTTACAAAATTCCTTGCAATAAATACCATGGTCAATTTGGTTACTTTTGCATGCTCATAAGTCACCATAGTCTAAAATATCAGGATTTCAAACCAATTTAGCTAAAAATAATAAGACAGAATTACCAGAAAAGTTATTTTTAAATTATACAGTCAAAGCTAGTGAATAAATAGCCGAGAAGTCAATTTAGCTTAAAATGTTTAGACAGAATTACCACAACAGTTATTGTTAAATTATACAGTCAAAGCTAGTGAATAAATGGCCAGGAAAACATCATGGGTCGTATGCCCAACATAAAACAAACTTATCAAAAATATAAACCTAAAGACACACATTTTTAATTTAAGAGAAGGGACATGATTTACATAAAACTATCTATAAATCTTCCACATAATTAATAAAAAATAATTTGATTATTGAATTATTTGACAAAGCCGCACAAACGATAAAAATTATTATCTTGGTAAACTTTTCTCCCATATTTTTGCCACTTGCACTGTCAATTTTGGCATGAAAGTTTGGCAAGTCGCATGCCTTCCCAACAGCATCCAGAATTTCTCGGTCCTTTTCAGGGACCCAACCAATTTGTTGTTCTTCTGCCTCCGTTAGACAAAACACTCCAATACCATACTGAGAACCATAAGCTAAGGTCTTTCTCCACTGTTGATCGGATCAGCAGGACATTCTAAGCATTCAAGTTTTATTTTTAGCCTGGTGGCAGTATTACAGGTTTAAAAGCATTCATTGTTACCTCACAACTGCAGAAACTAACGAGTCACGACGAATTTCCCCAAGCTGATAACTGCCTCTAAAAGTCTCCGCCATTTTAATTCACCAAGCAACCTTTGTGCCGCTAACTAGTTTCCATGCTTCGAGGTTAGGAGCGGGATAACACTATATGTTTCTCAAGTTCGCCCATTTTGTTGAAGCGATCGCCCAGTTAAACTTTCAAAGTGAATTTTTCAAAATTTTTTGATGACTTTTTTTTTGCACAAATAAATAAACTATTTTTCTATACACTTTTCAGTAGGTTCGCGTGCGTGTTGTTCTCACGTGCACTTTGGTCACACGACAAAACTTAAGTTAAGTGATCAAATATTTCTAGCGGCCATGTTTCCCGTAAAAGGCTTTTCTTGGCTAAGAAATGGTTTATGTATGTTTATCATCAAACTGACGAAGATGAAATGTACAAAAATACTATCAAAGTCTCAAGATACATAAATATTTACAACTTTAGTAGGTTCGTCGAGCTACAAAGTTCAGATGTTTTCAGTTGGTCGAATACCATGTTGGAAGTAGCTAGTACAGATTAATGGGTTTATGCTGAAGAAATGGCCCACTTTTGTCATTCTTTTACTCTGGGCAAGTTAAGTGGATAAAACTTAGTTTCAGTTAAGTTTAGCTGACTTTTGATAATGTTATATATACTGCTAAAGGTATGAGTGAGTGGCAAGAATACATACCTTTCTATCGTTTGATCTTGATGATCTGGGCCCAGTTGTTCAAATTAAGGCTGATTACTGTTGACCCAGGGTTAAATTTTAATCCAAGTTTCTATATTTTGCTGTTCAAGAGCCGTTTTGGAATAATTCTTCTTATTATTTTTAGAGCATTCAAAAATCAAATTGTAAACAAAAAGCAGTAAACTGAATTTGTTCCACAAGCTTTCAGATCTGAAATCAAATTTCACAGTAACCCTGGGTTATCTTAACCTAGCTTTGAACAACCCGGCCCTGGTACTGTAGGTTTTGTGTGATTCAATATTTATTATATCCTGATGATAATACCGAGTGTCAACCCTTCTATCAACCTTTTCATCATGAAATACAAGACAGAAATTCTGTTGACGTGTGATTCCTACTCTGACTAGATTATATTGTAGCTAATGAGATAAGTGGTTTTAATTTTTTTGTAACAATTCTTAGTCTTTTTTAAATACTTTTGGCTTTTCAATACTTATAACTATTGTAGATACACATACATTTCTGTAACGAGTCTTTTTCTTAGACTCATCAATGTCACATGTCAAAATAAAGTTATTCATTCATTCATTCATTCATTCATTGAAACCGATAGCTGTTTTAGTAAGAAAGTGGAAGAGTACACATTGACATATTCCTACATCAGTATTGTCTACATGTAGGAATTACCCATGCCAGCATAGGGGTTAAACGGGTGCATGAATATTTTTACAAGGGTTTCTATGTATATGGAAGCGACTGCCCACCTCACAATAACAATAATTAAACTCATAGTCCATTGCAAGGTTACCTCCCCCTCCCAACCAGTACCCATATTTACACCTGGAAAAGGTGAGGCACTTTGAGCTTACAGTATCTTGCTCAAGTACAAAATGCAATGCTCCAACACTAGACACAAAAACTGGACTAATGTCGAGTCCAATGGACTAGCCATTTAGCTACCATGCTTCCTCCTCTGATCCTTATGATTAAAGTTGGGTGAATGGGTTCAATTAGAATTAGCGTGGAACCCTTGTAACATTGCGTAACCAGTAGTGACTTAAGGCAACCTAAGGCAATCGCTTAAGGCGACTTTAGGCGACTTAGGGCGACCTTGGGCGACTTAAGGCGACTTAGGACGACTTTAGGCGACTTAAGGCAACATAAGGTCCCAGAATAGGCCTAACATATATCATCGGTCAAATCTGCATGTTCCTCAAGCTGTAATTTTCTCCAAGTCAACTCAAAAGATATCTAACCCGTACCTAGCTATTACAGACCTTGTTTTCCATCCAAGCAGTGTAATAACACAGTTACTAGCTAGCAGAATCTCTTTTTTACCTTTTTCCAGAGATTCAAGGCATAGAAATGTAACATTTTGTACTATATTTTGCCGATTTTATTTCTTATCTTATGGTAAACTAAAATGGAAGACACAAAATGCACTTTGATTATTTAGGTTCAGTTTCTCGTTTTTCTGTACACATGTGTTTCGTTAGTTTTGACTTTGCATTTGAGAATAATCTTGCTCTCTCTCTTAATTGTTTTAATTTCAAATAGTAAGTGGTGAACAGTTAGAAATACGTAAATGTTAAGAGATGGAATGGTTCATCAGCAGATACACAGATCGATGACGGTTGGATTTGTTTCAACGACAATATATCATACTCTGTTGATAATAAGTTGTGGGAAAATAGAACTGTGAGGCTCCTTCCTCCACATACTTGATGAGCAGAATCCCAATGTTTTTATCAATAAATGAACCACAGTTTTCAGGTCAAGTCCAATTATCTAGAATATGTTATAACCCTCAGAAGATCAGTGATAATATGTAGGGTATATCGTGTAGATATTGGAAGTAATTGATAGTAAGTCATATGCTGTGATCAAGTTTATTGTAAACTATACTTTGTTTGTGGTGTGTTCTCAGTAAACTATTGTAAGCAACGTACTGTAACTGAGTCCTGTAGTGTATTGTAAGTAGAGTAATGTTTTGTAAAATGCCAAAAAAAAAAAATAAAGAAATTACAAAAAAAAGAAATAATATGAAGACGTGAATAATAACCTTAACAGTTCAGTATTGTTCACCCAGATAATGGTGCTGCATAATTATTCAAGAAAGTACCTAATTCTAGCATGTTTGAAGTGACTTTAACAGAATTATCGGCATGAAAAATCCATGCCAAACTTTCGACAGCAAAATATTAGGGCAATAGAGCCAGCGGTGTAATTTGGATGGGGTCTGTAACGTTCTATCTTGATTTTAAGAAGAATTCATAGATTTGAACTGGATATGGACGAATTTCAAGCTCCCCTCTAACCCTCAACAGATACCGCTTTGATTTAAAGAAATAATAACACTAATAAAAATTACAGAGGCTTCAAGTTTCCCACTGCAACTTAATTTACGGAAAAAAAAAAAAAAAAAACAATAACCTTTCAAGAGCTTGGCAATAAGGTAAGAGCTCTTGCTATCTCTTTCATCATTCTCAATCATCAGAATACGTATTCTGCTGTTTTATTTTTCCTTTACTAAAATACCATTTAATTCAATATAATTTAGAATTTGATCGAAAAAAGGCTAGGAACGAGAGTGGGATAGAAATAAAAATGTGCAATGAGAACTAAAAAAAATTGTTGGTACACAAAGAATGTGTGTAAGAAAACCAAATGTAATGGTCATGGCTTTGAAATCAGCTCATCAATTCCAGAATTTGGACAACGCCATCATCATTCGAGTTGCCACCAGTCAAACTGGAGCATTCTTCCCCATTAAAGTAGGAGCCTCTCCCCTCCTCCGGCTTGTTTTTCATGGGTACCACTCCTTCCCCCCGAACATCCTCCACCTCCACATTATGCGCCGTGATCTTCTGATACCTCTCCACCATCACCAAACCCTGCTACTGCTCCTGGTGCGGAGTCGCCGTTATTACGCTATTCATACTTCCGATTTTGCCTCCGATCAAGCCTTCAGCAAGTGATCGTCCTCTTTCCTCGTGGGAGGAGCCACGTCGGGGACTACCTTAACCAAACCAGCCCGCTCCTACTCCTCCGTGGTAGCTAGCGCCCTCAATGTTGCATTCACCTGGCTGCCCAACACTACCTCCATTTCGAGCTCGAGATGATACTTTCTCCGCACTACTGGTGCCACCTAAACCGGCCTCACCATCCCATCCATTATATTCAGCCGACGCACCCCCTCCTCCTCCAGCAGCCAGCAACAGTACATTATCTGTAGTATAAGCAAAACTTCCTCCCCCTCCTTCAGAGCCAGCATGGTCCTCCACAGATTTTCCAAGCTGAGCTGCAGTCTGGCTAGTGCTTTGTCCGCCCTTAACCTCCACCGAATCTCCTCCTCTTTTTCCCACCACAATTCCCGCACTTTCCCTTTATTCGGTCTGAACTTGCCTTCTATAAACGCTCCCTTTCCACCATAATATGTTCTCGGCTTTCTCCATAGTTGTACGCATGTGTTCTTCCCCGAGCGCTGCGGGCCTTCATGAGATAGCGTGAGATCCGAGGAACAGTCAACGTCTGTATAGTGCCTAAGTGTTCACTTCCTCCACCGACTGTAAAATTAACCTCTGCATAAAAACATTTCCCATAATGCACCTGATTGATTGCAGCACGTAATTTAAAGTGGTTAATAATAATAATGATAATAATAATAATAATAATAATAGTAATGATAATAATCATAATTCAATATTTATATTGCGCATATAACATGTGGATATGATCAAATGCGCATCACAACACTTTTCGGGGGACTTTGGCCGGACTGCATCAGCAGTTTAGAAACAATCGAAGGAAACTTATTTGAAGATGCCCCCTCCACCAAGTTCCCAGTAAACAGGCCAGACCACATCACAGCAATCTCGTGAGTACGTTTTTTAACGTCCCCTGCCTAACCATATTAACTAATTACTAGATCCAAGAGACGGGACCTACAGTTTATTCGTCCTTCTCCGAGAAGACTAGAATGTCTATCCATTTCTTGATATTATAGAAAGGTAGCGCATTCTCCTCAGTTATTATAAGACCCTGAGTGTTGGTCCGGCCGGGGATCGAACCATCGACCTCGACCTCCCGCACAACAGTCCAGCGCTCTAACCAATTGAGCTAACCGGGAGCTCAAGCTTACTTGTAGTAATACTCGCGATCTTCGTCTTTCATCTCTTGAAGGCGTGTATGAAAAATTCCAAGACGTTCTCCCCTGGAATATGGGCCGAACCCAAAACCGATACTTTCTTCGATGTTCTCTCTCGCTTCTTCTTCGCAAAACATTTCGGAGAAGCAAAAAAAACACGCCAAAAATCTTCTTCTTCGATCGACTGCCGCCAGCGACAGAGACGACTGTTGCGACAGGGACGATTATATGGAAACCGGGCTTTGAGGTTCCCTTTCTCGAAGCATGCAAATTTTTGTTATTTCATGTTGTTGTTTTTGCAGAGGGAAGTTACACAGAATCTATTCAGAGCACTGAAAAACAAACGTAACGAAGTAGCGCAACATAAAACGAAACAAAATCGGCATCATTTTACCAGATTTCTCAATTCATCTTATCCGACAGCCCATCTGTAACAATCCCATTGTTTAGGCTTGTCGAGAGGGGCGAAACACTCTGTTGCGCTCGCTCCGCTCCCCTGAGAAACGTCTTAAATGAAAAGAGTTTTTGAAATGACCTTCAACTTTTACGAAAAATCACAAGTCCAGCTCTATTTGAGATTCAGGGCCGTCCCTGTACCCCTTCCTAAACAGATTCAATAACACTGCAGATAAAGCTCAAGCAAGACTCAATACTTTCCTGACAAAAGACTCAAGCGTAAGGTCTAAAAGGTATTTTATTGAAGGCTATAGTTTATGGTAAAGATGACTCCTTTATTGACAATTTTATAGCTTGGTACAATGTTCTAAACTCGGTGCCATGTCCCTCTAAAAGCCACTTTCATGTTCAGGTTATTCTTACTGTAAAAGCCTTGTTTGATGATCGCATTTGGACCATGCTATTAAACAGTTTGAATATCACGTGCTAGAATGAGCTAGATTTCTCAAAACGAGTTAAAAAATCTACAAAATAACTACAAAATTAAATTTAAAACATTACCAAATATTTAACTTGATGATATTCTTAGACCTTTTTTTTTTTAATTTTTTTGTTTATTTTATATTCAAAAGAAATATCAATAATATAAGCGTAATATGCTTAGACGTCACTTAAAGCCCTAATGCCTGTCATGCTCGCAAACGAGTTAAAAAATTTAAGAAATGAGCTAGGTTATTGATAAACTACAAAATCTCTGATTACCAGATGTCAACCTGTGTAGTTTTTTTTTTAATGCGATCACTTGTTCTATTCATTTGTCTATTTATCGACTGAAGATAACCATGACATTTAATGATTAGATTCGCAGCTTGAGTGCAAAATACTCGCTAGCGAGTTTTGCAGAAAACTATTTATATTGTTGTCCACCAATTAACTCATAACTGACTTAAGTACCCAAACGTTTGTTTAAGTTATATAATGAATCCTCCCGATCAGTCGTGGCAAACGTCCTAACATTAAGAAAGTAGACTTCACCTTACTTTTAAATTTCCATAATGCTTGAAAACGAGTCAAAAAGATTATAGAAATGAACTACTTATATCACTTAATGCCTGAACACTTGTTGGTAACGTGATATTCCATAAAATGTTCTCTTTTTTTGTGCCATTTTTATTCTTATTTACTTTCATTTAGAGATACTGATAAAGCAAACAAAACAAAACAAAACAAAATACCAAACCAAACGAAACAGAACAAAACAAAACAAAGCAAAGCAAAGCAAAGCAAAGCAAGACAAAACAAAACAAAACGAAACAAAACAAAACAAGACAAAACAAAACAATCAAAACAAAACAAAACAAATCAAAACATAACAAAACAAAACAAAACAAAAACATGCAAACAAACAAAAAATGTGACATTTTTTACTCTGATTACTCACCAGACGAATTGTGGAACTAGGTTACGTTATTTAGACTACTTTTATTAAACCTCTTTTAGTTAAAGTCTTGACCGTAGATTTTTGCTAAGTTTTTTAGATAATCTGCAGTCCCAAATAACCGTCACTGTTACTCTTATTGACTGAAATGCTTCCAAACGAGTCAAATAATTCTAAGAAATGAATTATTTGGATTATGAGGATACTACTAAGTATCTGCCATGTGAACGGTACAGCTGTCTAAGTTTTATAGCCACATTCTAAAAACTCTTTTTAGTCTCAAAACGCGCATTAGGTGCAAAAATACTCCTAAACGTGTTTTGAGTTAACAATGAGCCACAGAGCTTTGTTATACTAACAAATCTCTTGACATATTTGCCTCAAGATCATACTAATTTTTTTTTCTAATATTAGTTGATTTTTTCTTAAACTAGAGATACCTATGACACTTAACCGTCGATACGCAATCTAAGTGCTGAACATTTGCTTTTGTTAATATGATATATGTCATTTTATCAAAGTACGGTTTTAGAAAAAAACTGAGGTAGAACCTGCTCTAGAAAAAAGTTATTCAGGAAATTGAAATATTGAATCCCCCCTATACTAGAAGAAAGCCCCGAAGAAGGCTAAAAAGTTATAATCAAAATCAGCTAATATTCATATTTAAAATCACTGAGGCATTTTCCTACTCACTTTAGGTTAATCTTGTGTACTATTAATGATAGGAAAATAACTTCATTAAAAAAAAAAATCAGCATGTGGGCGTGATTTTAAGTGTTTAGCCGCTTTCCGGGTGAAGCCGTCCGGCAGCTTAAACTTCTGTCACAAATCTATGATATCTTAGTATCTGCTGGAAATAATAGACCTACAATATCAGGTAGTTAGACATATATCGCAATTGAGCACAAAAAAAAAAAAAAATGGAATCAGACCAAATGAACTCTGAAACAAAAACAGAACTGCCACTACACGCCTATTCAGAGATAGCGCCCAATATCTTTGATACTAACTATACCATGCTACGAGTTATATAGCTAAGGAATCAATTAGGGAAATGAAAAAAAAATCTCAGATTGTGTTGACTAAGATATTTCCACAGACACTGTACTTGATCGTTACTAGAATTACTTTTTTCTATTTCTTGAACTCTTTGTTTCTTTCCTCCAGCCCTGATGGTCTCTTTGCTGATGAAAAGAGGAAAAGTACACAGATAAATGATTTCAAAACGTTTAAAATTAGTTGATTACTTGACCTGCCTATCAAATAGTCAAATAGTTTTGTAAAAAAAAAATTTTGTCAAATAATCTTTTATCAAATAATTTTGTAGCTTTGGGCTGTCTGTTCCAGCCAGGCAGCTACAAAATGGGATAAGCGATTGCCATGCCAACCATTTAAGCGTACAGTCAGGCTGGCATTCCGGCAAAAAGTCAAGCAGAAAGTCGAGCTGATAGACACAGCAGCAGTTAGGCAGACAGCCTGCCTGACAATCAAGCAGTTAAATAGTTAGATCATCTGTCAGCCATGGTCAGCCCAGCAGTCATTAGCTCAATGTAATCTGAATGCTTACTCGTCAGCTGGCCAATTGATCTGTCAGCCATACTGTTATATAAAAACTCGTTACGTTGGCTAACTTAAATTATCAAAATTTAAATTGTTTTACTAGTCAATATGCAGGGTAATAATTCGAGGAGGGCAAGTAGATGTGAGTTAACAAAGGATATGCAGCACAGGGCACTCATAGAGACCGCTAGCCACACAGGACTCGTTTTGATTTCACTTTTTTCAAGTCATACATCGCCAAAATCAGAACGCAGATCGACGCGTATGTAAAACCGTAACCAGGACATTATAATCATTAGTAGTTACAGTGCTATGTTCTTCGCCAGAGCCCGCTTCAGTTATATCAATTGCAGTCAGAATCTCGATTTTGAGCCTTCTTAGATTGACCATAAGCTTTAAATAATACATGGAAGTTTACTCTGTTCAACTGGGAAATAAAGTCAGTGGGACTCATACATGTATTAGGAGGTTTAAGTAATCAGGAGGCAACCGTCCATGCGTATACACGGCAATGCATCAGGACAAAAATTAGATATTTTCACCCTTCATTTTAAATGATATATATAAGACTAATGTGGTACAGTGTAACTTTGATAAGATATCGATCAAAACGCGAGTTCTTTTCTGGGCTTTGTTTTCCACACCCCTTCAGTTAATGGTATTCAGCATTAAAGCAAACATAATAAAGATTTACCTTGGTTCAAAAACAGAGAACTAAAGCCTGGTATCAAACATCTCTTCCTCCCCTGGATGAATTACGAAAAGACATGGAAATACAAAATATTGTAATATGAATATATTATTCCTAACACAATGCTCTCTTGTCTGTGTTGAAGTTTTTATCAAAATCTTTATTTATATTTTATCTGTTTAGTGTACATTTGTGCAAGTACCTGTCAAGTTATAGATGTTATAAAAAGTGAGTAACTTAGCAAATTCAAATGTGACATATATCAAATTTCAGTATTTCAAGACAGATTTTGGCTCCTTACTAAGACGAAGTATAATAATACCTAGTGTTTTCATTTTTCTCTCGAATCAGTCACTTCTGATGTGGATCACCACGTTCCGACTTTCTTTAAGCGATAAGTTGGAGTGATTATGTGTCACTTTATGAACACTTTGACTCTATGAGATACAATGAAAAATATGAAGTTCATATATTTTGAACTGCGGTATTAGATACATATGATGTACGATCCTCGCAGGAGATAGCGCTACTTAAGCAATACCGAAAATCAGACCTGAGAAAAATCAGGCCTGTACGGGCCTGATTTTTTTCAGGTCTGATTTTCGCTATTGCTTAAATAGCGCTATCTACTGCGAGGATCGTACGTCATATGTACTTTGACTCTATGTTGGCGGATTTAGAGGGTATTTTACCTTCCTTTCCGATCTTTAATTAAGGCTCAAGCTCCTTCTCTTCCTCTTCAACTCTCTGAACATCTGAAGGAGATGATGTATTTGACAAACACTATATTAGTATTGAGTTGTTCAATCTTCTTTCTATTTAAGCATGTTAAAAAATCATTAATTTTTCCAGTGAATGTAAAGATGAAAGATATGCTTCAATAATTCAACCTCTTGCCCAAACCTCATGAGTGACCGATCAAATACCACCCTCTTCTTTACCTTTGTCACTAAGTAATGGAACCTCTTCACTCTCCTCTTTCTCCTCAGCCTCGAAAGCTGTGTAATAGCAAAGTTATTTGTTATAATGAAGTATAAGTATCTTAAAGGTGATGCATAGAAAGTAATTGAGTTACCATCATTCTGACTGTGTGGGTTAACACCAATGTCGTCAAATATATAAAGTGGTCTTCATAGTAAACCTAACCCATGGCCCTTCCATTAAGCCAACTAATTGCTCCAATTAGCTCTTAAGTCCAAAAAAAAATATAGAAATGATAATGAAGAAAACTTGCAATGTATGCAGAAAAAAACTGAACCTACAAAATGATGTCTATTTGAATACTTGTAATCGACGAAGTGATCGAGATGTTGGGAGAATCACTAAGTAATCGAGAGAGTTGAAACGCTCAGAGTTAAAAATTGCGACCCCTAAAGCCTTGGTGAGGGACCACCAGTTTAACCAATCTCCATTGTCTCTGTTCCCTCAAGTAGTGAATTAATGCATATACAAGGCCTACCCGTCTATGCCCCTCAGCCCAATCGAAGCAGAGAGTCTAAAATGACCGAGGCCAAGTTAGATGTAAGATGATGTGTGTACTCAAAGATGCAGTAGTCCTCATTCATTTAATCTTGTTCGTTTTAAAGGAATTCAAAAGATATTTTTTTAAAGTTTCTATTAAGTCGAATATATTTTTTTTATTAACTCATCTAGAGCCTTGTTATCTTGATCGACCAGTCAAAACCCCACCTTTACCTTTGCAACTTGGCTCTGGAATCCCTTCGCTCTCCGCTTGCTCCTCACATTTACCTGTTGTGTGATAACAAACGGTTAGTGATTAGAACTAAGTAAAGTCGCTCAAAGCGACGAATAGAATGCAATTAAGTAACCCTCATGGCCACTGAGTAGGTCAACACAATTATAGTCAAATTAATAAGGTGCGTCATATAAAAGAACCCGGAAAATGGCCCGCAAGTAAGCCAGGTACATGGCCTTGTTGGCTTTTAACTTCATACAAAGAAAAACGAAAACAAACAAAAAACAAGAATTTGCACTGTATGAGGTATTAAAGAAGCGTGCTATATAATGCACCGTTCCGTAAGAACTCATCGCTTTTACCTTCCTCAGTTGGCTCTTCGGTATCAGGATTTTTTTCATCCTCTTGACCTACAGAAATACGTCATAAACAAAAGGTACTCATAGAATGATGTTACTGTTTTTTTGTTTTTGTTTTTGTTTTTGTTTTTCATTTTGGGAAGATCATCATTATTCAAAACAACGACAACTTCAAAATTTAAAGGATTAAGGAGAAAAATGACCCATTAGATTCACTCCAAGTAGCGGTATGTATAAACCTCCATGAATAGGAAATAAATATACCTTATTAGACATTTTGTTGTGTTACTGTAGCATCGCTGAGTATTTTCACGAGTTGTACTGTATTTTGACGAGCCCGTAGTGCGAGTCAAAAGAGAGATAAAGAATAAAAATACTCAACGATACTGCACAACAAAACGTCTAATAAGTTACTAATTATCCAACAGACCAAATTCTTATTTCAATGCAGGCGAATTTCGCGGATATTCATTTACGGGGAGTGCGTGACAGAAGTATACGAAGCGGAACGGAATTGGCGTGTTGTCGTGTTGCTGTTTCTACTTTCTTCAATAAATGATGAAATTTCCTTGGCGTCTAGCTTTTTTTCTTTATTCGATTAATCTAATAAACTTGGATTTATATTTGCCAGCCACTCTGACTCTTCGTCGTCAGAAATATGACTCAAATTGTCCGCCATTTTTTTTTTCCAAACCTCAATCCAAATCTTTGCTTGCGCGATGCAAGAAAACCTGTTTAGCCGGTTCTCTAGAGTACAAATATCGCGTGATACTTGTACACGTGGACGGCGTTATTTACACTCTACGGAGTGTAGTTGGATAATAAAACCTATTTTATAAGGACGATTTGGTGAAAGCCTAAAGAGAAATAGGCGTACGTTTTGGTTTGTTTTGACACTCGCGGGAGTAAATATGACGGTCAGCCGCGCCGCACTCGTCCCGGAATTTTTTGCTGATATTATAAGTAAACATTTTCACAAGAGAGTACACTGTTCAATTCAAAATATGAATAACAAAGCTTGTACGCTCACGGAACAGTAAACAATAATAATCAACTAGGAGCCTGTAATAGCATTTTGTTTTTGCCAGCTCCTTTTACTGTCCTCAATCTCGACTAAGCAAACTTAGGGAAGCGCTTCCAATGTTGCTATGTGACGTCATATTGGCATTGATCATCTGACGGCGGCGTATACAAGAGAACAGTAGAGTGATAGAGATAATTGCACAAAATATAACCATAAACCCACACTTCATTTAGTAAGTCGAATGTAAAGAACTGTACCTTGTGTACAATGAAGGCTGACAAAATGTACTTCATGGATGTGTCCCAAAGCAAGTGTCCTGCTTTTTTCAACAGGACATTGTGGCCGTAAGATAACATCGTGGGCAGCGGAAAGACTGCTGACCACATGAATGCTAGTTTTGTAGCAGTTTGCTGCGGCAAATAGAATAACATGGTCACCCCAAGCGCCATCTTGCTCCATGTACGTTAAGTAATCAGCCCATGATGGATGTCCATGGACGAAGTGAAGCAGATCTGTTCCATCCGGCTGAGAGAAGAGTAAATAAGAGAACGAAACTTAAAGTGTAATGGGAATGGTACACTGGACGAAGTTGAGGACGTTGGAAGGAATCATCGGTTTAGAAAATATCAAAAGGATACTAAACAGTAGTAAGAACGGACAATAACCGATCAAAGTTATGAACTCAATGTTCTACACTGGATGTAGCAGTCTATTTGCCCTTTTGAAACATCAAATGTCTAGTGTCCACTTTATCCAGAGTCAATGCTCCCCAGTCGGGACTGTCCCATCTGGGGGGAGATTCAAACGTAAAGTACTTTTAAGAAACTTCGGGTTGGCTGCCTTCTCCACAGGACAAAGCCCTTTTGACACGGAGGTCTGCATTCTGCATTCATCCGTGACCCGGACATGGTTTCTATTAAAACTCGAGAACTACAAAGCGTGTTCGATGGGTCATCCGACATATTAAACAATAATTCCCCAGAATAAAGGTGACTAGAGCTGGGTATTTATCGAGGCGAGGAGGCAAGGTAGTTATCCATCACCTTCACAGACGCTGAGGTAGAAAATTATTTACGTATATAGCAGAAGGCGGTGAATGGTACTTATTAATCACTTACCATAGCCAATGAGCACGCGGTGTGGTTTATACTAAAAGCTGATGTCAGAGTATTTATGATCTTTATTAACCCCTACAGGAGGAGTAGTGATGTGTTGGCCAGTTGGCCCACATGGAGATCTAACGTTCATGGTGCTCCTAAAGTAATAGTAGTTACATAGAGTGTAAGACATCAACTTACTAGTTTAGGGTTTTTTTTGAGGTACTGGACCAATATTTGTCTTAATTCGTCGTGTTTGATTTTGATTCCCATAGTAATTTCCAGTTGATCTGACAAAGCAAAGAACATACAGTTTCCTGATCCTTCATTGTCGACAATTCTGAAACCTTTGTCTGAAGCAATTTTCTTCAACTCAAGTTTTAGGTCTGTCTTGTCATTGACTTTGCTTGCATCGAGTTGCATCTGTTGAAGCTGAGCAATTAACTGGACAGAACCTAAGTGGACAAACGGATGAATAGACAGAGGATAAGTACCACCATGCCCGTGATTAAAGGAGGACCAAAGAAAAAAAAATATCTACAATGTAAATATTTTTTTTAGGTTTCTGCAAGTTCTTAATATTAAGTTTTCTTGATATATGGAGGAGCGTTATAGAAAAGGAAGTAAAAAAAGAATTCTTAACGCCTCGGTTTTCAAATTTCATTAAATCGCACTAAGTCATTTCTCCAAAAACTTCCTAGGAGATTAAAAAGATCTACACTTCGCGCTCCAAAAGCCAGATATTTTAGTCCAATACTTTTTTTTAGTTCATAGTTAAAGTAACGGGTTACTTTTGACCTAGTTAGATGAAGCTTGGATAAATACAATGAGATTATGTATACAAAACAATCAAAAAATGCTCAAATTGCTGTCAAAACTTATGTCGTTTTTCAAGAGTTAGTACTTTTTATTAGTTCAAGTGTTTTCAATTCGTGGCGCTGCGCTCCGAGATTCGTCTGTAGTTTTTAGCTTCTGACGCGGCATTTTGGTTTCAGTTACTATCGATTTTCTCGAAAAGAAATCAATATTCAGCCAAACGAAACATGTAGCGGTTGGTTTCATTGTAAAGCCCACATAGCTTGAGAATATGGGCCGAGTCAATTTTATGGCTGCTGCCACGATATTTCGAAAATTTTTCAATTTTGGCCACATTTGTTCTTGAGCGTTAGTTTATTGTTTTGTAGAGTGATTTATTTCCCCATTAAACAGACAAACCAAAAACCCGGATGTCAAAATCATCGTCATAATCTGTTTCAAAGAACAAGTAGATTAAACCAGGTCATGATGCTGATGGTTGGTGTTTTCTTTTGAAAGAAATTCTTCTCAAATGAAGTTTTTACAAAAGTTAATATTCGTGTACATTCAATTATTCATTGATTCATGAAATAAGATTGTAAAGCCTAGTTTATACGTCGCGCTACAGCCGACTTTTCTTCAGACGAATTTAATTCAAGATCCCACAGGCAATTAAATTCGACGATGGCACGATGTCTAAAGCGAATTCAATTTGTCTGCTAAATTAAATTCGTTTTAGACGTTTTATCCGTCTTGGCAAGACGGATAAAATATCGATAAGGCGTCTTCAGTTTTAACGTCGCACTAGCGTCGCGTCGAATGAAATGCATACATTTTCTTAGTTTATTTTGGCGAGCCCGCAGTGACCCGTGGCGAGCCCGGAGTGACCCGTGGCGAGCTTTTCGAGTGACACCTCTGACCAGAGACACTGCATTTAGGAAGAGTATTAAATTCGACCGTATTGATCCCGACGCATGCAACCACACCACGATTTATGTCGATGGAACGACGAATTTAATGGAATTGAATTCGTCTGAATTAAATTCGACTGTAACGCGACGTATAGACTAGGCCTAAGTTATCCAGTAAAGGCATTTAAAAAAATATAAGTATAATAAAGAAAAAAACAGATTTCATTTTCGGTCAAGCTTACTGTTCGTTTTATTGTCAGCAAAGGACTCGCGTAACTTGTACCAAAGTTTAATAAAACACGATCGATCACTTAGTTGAGTTATCAAGCAAAAATATATACATATAGAGAGAAAATTTAAAAAGATAAAAATAATAAGACTAATACTGTTGCCAAGGAAATTTGATAGCACTCGTGTCTCTCTTTTATTCATTCCCATTACATCATTTCTTCCAAAGCATTGGCGATTCTTAGAAATAGTTGTAGAAAGCAGTTCAAGTGGGATGAATGGAATACTAATCTTGTGCGAATGAAGCGGTTATCTATGACTTGCTTTCATATTTCATTGATAAACTAAAATTTAAAATTAAAAAAAAAGCAAATAATAGGCAAGGAATTTTATTTCAATTAATAGGACTTTGTACCTGAAGGAGATATGGCGTCTTCCCCTCCACATGCTTGTTCCACTGCTATCGATGGAGTAAATGATTTTTTTTTAAGTAGAGTTATTTATCAAGTAATAAATTAGAAAACTTGATACCCTGAATGGTTACTGTCAATACACATTACCAGATCTGTGTCATACGGACGACGCAGGTATAATTTTTAGACAATACGACGTATATGTTACTTATATAAACGGATGATCATGAGATTCTCACAAGCGAGGTTCAGAAAGTGCGTTAAGAAAATTGTCATCAGGATTTTTCGAGTTGATTTAGTTTCTATATGGATTCCTCTGGCAGTTATCAAACAAAATTGATAACACCAAATTTCTTCCCACCTATGTCATATGGGGAAACCATTGGTTAATCTTTACTTATTCTACATATGATGCACAATCCTCGCAGTAGATAGCACTACTTAAGCAATAGCGAAAATCAGACCTGAAAACAATCAGGCCTGTACAGGACTCGAACCACTGACCTCTGCGATACTAGTGCAGCGCTCTACCAATTGAGCTAACAAGCCAACTGAGAGCAGGCCGCTAAGTTGATTCGTAATAAACCCGTGAAAGTGATAAATGAGATACAATGAAATATATGAAATTCATATATTTTGCACTGCGGTATTAGATACATATGATGCACAATCCTCGCAGTAGATAGCGCTATTTCAGCAATAGCGAAAATCAGACCTGAAAACAATGAGGCCTGTACAGGACTCGAACCACTGACCTCTGCGATACTAGTGCAGCGCTCTACCAATTGAGCTAACAAGCCAACTAGGAGCAGGCCGCTAAGCTGATTCGTAATAAACCCGTGAAAGTGATAAATGAGATACAATGAAATGTATGAAGTTCATATATTTTGCACTGCGGTATTAGATACATATGATGCACAATCCTCGCAGTAGATAGCGCTATTTAAGCAATAGCGAAGATCAGACCTGAAAAAAATCAAGCCTTTACGGGACTCGAACCACTGACCTCTGCGATACTAGTGCAGCGCTCTAGCAGCGCTATCTACTGCGAGGATTCTGCATCATACGTATCTAATACCGCAGTACAAAATATATGAACTTCATATATTTCATTGTATCTCCTTTACTTATTCTATAGTGCACAAACTTATGTGTCAGAGCATGGTAAGGAATGCTATGATTTCATTCTAGATATCTCAGTATTTTCAAGAGCTACCGTTTGGTAGACTAATCAATTCTGATTAAAATGATTGAATTCAGAGGTTTCCCATTTCATTGTCCACTTTACTAATTTTAAAATGACGTATCAATAAAAATAAGTGAACGGATAAAGCACAGACCTGGTTGCGGAGCAGGGAACTCAGGGGATTCCGCTTCTGGGATTTCTTTCTGTTTTATTTCTTGCATTTCAATTTGTTCTCCTATGGAAAAGAAATTGCAAAACAAATGGGACTACGAATGGGACAGAATGAAACGAGAGACAGGTACTACACGCAGAGCCCCTACCGAAGAGGGGAGAAGACTTTTTATATATAATTACACTGAGAATACCCATATTTTACCGTTGTTAGCATCTCACCTTGAAATCTGATCTGTCTCTGCTGATCATTTTCTGCTTCCTCTGTTCAATAGAACAACAGCAATAAATCTGTACTGCTCTTCTCCAACCGGAGAATAAACTTATGTCAAACTTTTCGAAATATTGATTTTGAAAAATAGTTCTAAATGGCCGCTTTGTATCTTCACCTTGGAACTAGAAACGTCTCTTTATATCTTAAGAATAATTTAGAAAATTCCGTTATTCTTCATAATTTCAAGAAAATTTGCAAACTGAATTCAATTAGATCCTAAAAAATACCTTTAAAGACACCAGCCAACATAAATTGGGATCAAATCATGATTTCAAATGGCGTCGTTGCCCCTTTTGAATTCGTTAATTTATTGCTTTGTCACCAATTCTACCTTTAAACTTAGAGTCACTCACATGACTGATTTCATCTTACCTACTTCTTCTCTAGTAATTCATGTTCTTGATAACAATCCTGTTTTCACATTTTGCTTCTTACACCTTTGTGGTTTCAATAATTAATTTATTCTATTGGAAATAATGTCTGTTGTTGCCATTTCAAAGTAATTTCACCCTTATCCTCTTTGAAAAACTGATAGTATAGGTAAATAGAACATCAAACTGAACCTTCTTGATTTTTTCCCCTGCTGAAAATAGATCGAACATTGGCCCACAGCTTCCTCAGTTTTACTTTCAACACGGCTTGCACCTAAACGTTAGAAATTCATGGGCTTGTTAGTGATCTGAATGGGTATTATCAACCGTGAAAAAGCAAGCAAGAAAAGAACTGTACAATCATTTATTGCATTTTGATCTATGCGACTTTTGTGTCTCTATTTCGGGTTATTTCGCAAAAAAAAAACTCCCCTTGAATGAAATGTGATGGTTTCAAAATATTTCTTGTCCGTCAGGGAAAAAAGAGACCGTCGTCGAAGTAAACTTATCGCCAACATCTCTGAGGAACATCTATCGGTGTTTGTTTCAAACAATTATCTTGCAGTGTGTCTGTTAACCTAAAAATGACAGTTTGTCCTATTCCGAAGAGAGATAAAAATGTTACCTGTGGAGTAGAAAGGGTATACAGCAGTGGGTTGATAGCTGAATTGATCGGCAGGGCGAACACTGCAATCCACACCGCCAGATCACCAGGTGGATCAAACGTTTTCTCGACGTGCGACTTGATGCCAATGGCAATGATTGGTATCCAACACAAGAAATCGGTCAGAATAATAAAGAAGACTCTCTTAGCAAGTGCCCTTTCTCTTTTGGCCTGTGCACTTTGTGCTCTTGCTCGTATTTCACGAACAGTTCCATGCGCACCGAGCCGTCTGCTTGAAGACCACGATTTCAACAAGATGGCAACATAAGCCACCATAATGAAGATGAAAAGAGAAAAATTTAGCACGATAAAGATAGAAGTGGAGTATTCCCAGCCTTCTTGTAATTGCGGGGAAAGTTGCAGGGGCAGGCACACAACGTTCTTGCCATAATACCAGCCACCAAAGTAGTGCATTCCAGACAAGGGAAGGAATGCCATAATGCCTCCCACCAGCCAGATCACTGCGCACATTATACGAGTCTGCCTCGGTGTAATTTTTGCAAACGTGTAAGGAAACACAATGTTCTTGAGCCTGTCCCATGCAATCAGAGAGATCATCATAACTGACACCTCACTTGAAAGGACAGACATGGCGCCATTGAAATGGCAAAACCAACCGGTGCGCCACTTATAGTCGTGCATGTAGTATTCCCCTGACCATTGGAGGTCTTTTATACCAATAATGATAAGGTAAATACCCATGATGCCATCTGATATACCCAGATTCACCAACATGATAGACTGGACCAAATTGCTATCAGGGAAAAAATACTGCCACCCAACTACAAACAGAGACCCAAACAACGACAGGAGGCCGACAACCCAAAGACTTCTCCGTGGAGCAAGGTTGCGGAACATGGATTGACAGCTTGCAAAGTTGTCATTGAAGGAGTATTCGCAATCTGCATTCTCTTTGAAAAGATCAAGGTGACAGCACATCAGATTGGTGTCCAGAGTTCTGGAGTTCGAAAAAAGAAAAGGAAATTTTAAAAGGTGCATAGAACATTGAGAACGAAATTATATAGATATAAAAAAAAATCGGCAAAACAGTGATTTTTGGAAGCTAAGACAAAGATGATTGATAAGAAAGTAATTTCTTTCTTTTTCATTGATTGAATAATAATAAGAAAGCCTCACAAAGTATGTTTCAAGCACTTGCGTTTGAAATCTAACTATAGCATATCATTTCCAATATTGAAATTCGAAGTGTTGGGGAACGTTTTCATGAATCCAAAGTCACTGGTGATCTGAACTATAAAAGGCTGAGCTGAGACAAAATAATTGAAATGATTACAACATGCTGCATGTCAAAGTAAGAGACGTTAAAATTTAAAGTTGTTATTAGTCTACTGTAGTAAAGTTGTATGCAAGTTGCAGCGCCTCATGTCAAAATTTGACAATCCTCTTATTATTATTTTTTTAATCAACAATGCTTTCGATAAACATATACAGCCAAAAACTAACGATAAAAGCCCGACGTTTCGGCGACATCTTGGCGCCATTGTCAAGAAAAACTAAATTAGATATGCGATTTCAAGAGTAACTAAGAATCCAGAGTCACTTATTTGCATAGGTCAGCCAAAGACCTTGGCGCCAATTGAGTCTGATTGTGCGTTCAAACACAGTCGTAGTTGTTTTATGAGTAATATCTCATTAACGAGACAATCAAACTTGTCAGGGCATTTTTTCAACATCTTAAAATAATTGTGAAAGTCATCCGGAATTCTGCCCGCCGAGTGGTGTTTGCAGTCGTAGATTCTAACGCAATGAAGACTGGTCAGCGATCCCTAAGTTTCGGAAGGTTGTAAAAGTGGAGTCCACAAGTTGCAAGGGAAACCTCAGTTTAGAGAACAACGACTACAGTCGTTCGCACTCCTCAGTGAAGTAAGACCATGACGAGAACAGGCGATACCCGCGATCGAGGATAGTTGTCAAAAGGCCGCGCGTGGACCTATTATCAACATGACTATGGTAATGGAGGAGCAGACCGCTGTTTGTTGGTTTCATGAACACTTTAGTTTCAATGTGAGGCATTCGGTTTAGGAGTCGAATACCGAGAAAGGGGAGCATTCCATCATTTTCGACCTCCATAGTGAATTTGATGGCGGGGTGAGTGTGGTTGAGGGTGTTGAGGGAGTACCTTGCGGTAGACAAATCAGGCATCACAGTCTTCATTGCGGTTAAAATCTACGACTGCAAACACCACTCGGCTTGCCAGACCCTCTATTAAAGACCAGGAGTCAACTTATATAGTTAAGACACAGTTAAAAGCTCTCAGTGTGAAACTCCAGACCATTGTCCAACCAGTGTTTACGAGCTGCAAGATTGCTCAGGAGCTCCCGACAAGCGAACCAAAGCCTCAGCTTATTGATCAATGATGCGTTGTGTATAACTTCAAATGTGACCAGTGCGATGCTGGTTATGTCGGATACACCCGTTGCCATCTCTTCGTACGCGTTGATGGATATAGAGGAAAGACCTCGTCAGTGCGCAAACACTATGACTGTAGACACGCGGGCAGGATTCCAGATGACTTTCACAATTGTTTTAAGGTGTTGAAAAATTGCCATAACAAGTTTGATTGTCTCTTTAATGAGATGTTACCCATTAAAAAAACTACGACCGTGTTTGAACGTACAGTCAGACTCAGTTCGCGCCAAGGTCTTTGGCTGACCTATGCAAATTAGTGACTCTGGATTCTTATGAGTTACTCTTGAAATCGCATATTTAATCTAGTTTTCCTTGACAATGACGCCAAGATGTCGCCGAAACGTCGGAATTTTACCGTTAGTTTTTGGCTGTATAGATATATATTTTTTTACTATTTTTTTCCAAGGCAATTCATACAACATTCGCCTCAAATATCCTTTTGAAACCATTGAGTAAAATGATTAGAATGGAATCTTACACTCTGATAATGTGCGGAAAATAATTGAAAAATCCTTTGGGCAGCTCAGCCATTAGGTTGTAATGCATGAACCTGCAATTTCGAGTAGAAAGTGAAAGGTACCTTAGATTATGATGTATAAACTGTTCAATTATCTCATTTTCTCAAATAACTATTTACAACCCTTCCCTCTGACTGCAAAAAAACCGAAAGTGTATCCACTTCAATACTCTAAATAAAATTCACGGCGACATCTCATCCGATTGCAAAACATGCGACTTTATTTACCATGACAAAGATCAGTCAGTTACAATGAACTTACAAAAATCGCAGTTCATTGGCGTGCTTATAAGTCGTACTGCTCACGTCTTGTATCTTATTACCGAAGATGTTGCTGTAAAAATGAATAACAAAACTATTTACAATCAGAAGCTAAACGTTGTTTGATTCCTTAAAAATTCACATGGAGTTGCCTTTAAAGCTAAAAAGTACTGAACTATGTTTGTTAGCGTTTTTGAAAATATTCACTTTGGTCATTAACAGCATGTTTTACAAAAAAGATTACCTTTTTTAGCACAAAAAAGATATTATCAGCAAAAGTTACATTGTTGAGCACTGCAATTTTTTTTAACACGCCTGTTCTACCTCAGGTTAACATTTTGAAATCAAAATTCCATATTTCAAATGTTTCTGCTACATACATTCTATCTCCTTAGAAAACTCTAGACATTTTTTGTACGTGATCGGCTGTACTTACAGGGACTTGAGTTTATTAAGGCCCTTGAAAATTTTCTCAGGTAAGGCCTCAATTCTGTTCTCCGAGAGATATCTTAAACAGGTGAAAGGGAATTTTCTAAATTAATATACAACTGAAACATTGTAATAAGGCATGGCACATTTAAATTGACCGTAATAATTAATATCAAATATTGTCACAATATTTGCAAATATCTATCTGATGGCAAATATTCTAATAGATTTATTGTACTAGCCGTCACTGATAGAGGATTCTAACTCCATTCACTTATGAGGTGTTTCCTGTTATGGCTCCGAATATATGTTACCAACTAATATCTGTAGACAGTCTCACTCCAACTTTTATTTACCGTGCTTTTAAAATGCAGTTCAATGGGCTGGTTCTGGATTGTTTTGTGAATACAACAGATCACCGTGGAAAATTAACGTGTCAGTTCTAAATATACTTACAAATCAAACAATTTCACCAAGCCCTGGAACTGATCTTCATGAAGCCTCTCAATTTTGTTATAGTCCATTTTCCTGAAGAAAGCACCGTGCAAAGTTTAGACTGAAAGACGCACATGTAACCGTAGATTGATGTCCTCAACTCTGCTTGGAGCTTACTTATAAATCTACTACAGGGAATGTTTTTAGTGAATTAGCAGCCACTTTTGATGTTAAAATTCTGGGTGAAACATCTCCAAGGCAACAAGTTATAAGCTTCTCTCTCTCTCTCTTAAAAAAAAAATTTGATAAGACAAAAGCTCTTAACTGATGAAAAAAAATTTACAAATGTAAGTTTTCATAGCTAGGAAACTGATTTATTTACCACTCGTTGTTATTTGCAAGACAATCCTTCGAAGTAATTTTCAATTTATTAAAGAAAACAGAAAACCTCACTTACAGCATTTCTACTTCTGTAATGTTTTTGAAGATGTATGGCGGGAGATTTCCAAGTTGATTATTTGACAAATCCCTGAATAAAAAACAAAACAAAACAAGGTTGAAAATCTATAATTGTGAGATGTTACCATTGATTGGCAGAATAAAAATCATTCACGGCTTCTGAAGAACAAGTGCACCTCAACTTCAATTACCAAACACAGCTACATGACATGGCATTGTGTAATTCATCTAAACAGTTTCGCAACTGTTTTCTTAAAAATTTTCAAGACATCGAGACAATTAAAGGTACGCTTATTTTTTTATCCTTAATTTTTGCTAATCATTATGACGAAGAAAGGTCCTCGAGTAATTGGTCTTCCTTGATCCTATATTACTTTCGTTATAGTTTTCTAGCTCTTTCATTAGCGAGCTTGGGTTTAAAATTTATAAAAAAAAAACCATGGTGTGTCTGTAACAAGGAGTTAACATTTGGAAAATTTTGATTTATAAACATTTGTCAGACCTATCAATTTTACCGTGTCTCAGTTAACTGAATATGGCGCACAGCTTTGACAGTCGGGGTCTTAGAAAGTTCTGATTACCTCTTTTCATAACATTTTCTTTTGTTCATTTTACTCACAGAAGTGTCAGCTTCGAAAGGCTGTCAAAAATTACTTCTGGAAGATTATCCAATTTGTTATTTGACAAATAGCTGATTGGAAAGGCAAAAGAACAAAATGCGTCTTGATTTACCCTGTTATTTGTAACTCATAATTCAAAATACATACCGACGCTGGTCATCAAATTAAAAGTGACGAAATGCAAAGAGCTGAAGGTAATCATTCATGTGCAAACAATATGTGTATTCTAGTAAAGAGGATGGAACAGGTATTGTGATACATTCGTCTTATATTAGTTAGGTCACGATTTTTTTAAACAAAACAAGCACCTAAGAACTTAAAACAGCTCACAATACTCATGAGCTGCCTTCTTTTCGAATAGAGATGACAATAAAAGCTAAAAGTCATCCCCTTAACACAGCTACAAAGCTAATTACTGTAAAAAGGCGTTTGCATGTAACTTACAGTTCTTCCAGACTTTTTAGATCTTGGAATAATTTGGGAGACAACTCAGTGAAATTGTTGTCTTGCAACCATCTGTGTTGAAAAAGAGAAATTGATTTAGTTTTATTAAGAAGCTTACAAACGACTATTCCTCTGGTTGTATGTGTGTGATAAAATATTAATCGGAAGTTTCACTAGCAACCTATGTGGCTTTTTTGTTGCTGGTAAAAGGAATCCCAGACGGATGGGATTCCTCTCCTCTGATGTATGATCAGTGGAAGAACTGGGAAAGTAAACTGTATGTGAGGATGGGCAGGCGTAAGTAAAATTAAAATCTTAAAATAGAGTGTGTTAAGGTTAGTGATTATATCGAGGGTGCAACTTCTGTAACACTGCACTCTCCGACTCGATAAAAGTTAAAAAAAAAAACACAAAGAAATTAAAAGAAAATATTTGTCTACTGGTTATAGAGATCCGGAGGCAATAATGGAAAACAATGGAATAAATGAAAAAAAAGGTAAAGAGGAACAAAACCAACAACTAAAGGCTAATAGGGGGGAGTGAAAGGTTCTGCTGTTATGTTGATTATGTTTTTAACCACACGTTACAAAACAATGCAACTCGACCCAATGCAAATCAAAGCGGGCGATCAATTCGTTTAAACTTATTCAATGGGAAGGAGGGCCGAAGTAGAAAATTTTGAGCTCGAGATCTTGACGTAAGGACCGAGTGGAGCGGGTTGTGTCATGTGATCAGATGAAGTTTTTTCAGTTCAATTTCAACATACTGATAATGGACTCTCAACCTGATACAATATAAAGATTTCATATTTAGTTTATCTCAGTTCTGAAATGCTGAGCAGTTACTTGCTCCAGAATTTATCTTGATCAAGCCTTTCGAGATATATATTTTTAACAAGGAAAGTCTCAGTTGTGTCAGAATTAAGAAACATCCGATAACTTTTATAATTTTGAATAATGTCAAATGTTATTAGTTCTGTTTTTTTATCTGTTTCCACATTATGTCTTGTGATGATTCACAAAAGAGATCTTAAAGCAGCGCGATTGAGCAATACAAAATGATGAACTGTCATCATGAATAATTTCGTTTTTTGGGACGAGGAATGCCTTTAAAAAAGTATTTCAAAATTTACTTACAGTTCCTTTAATCCAGTCATGTCTTTGAAGACACTTTCATTTAATCCTTTCATGTCGTTGTCATTCAGGCGTCTGTGTTATTTATCACATAAATTGATTAATATAATTAAGATACTATTAAAGTGTACTTCCCTAGACAAGGGGGATCACTAAAACTTTCCAGGCCTGTTGTCCTTGACAGATATTTGTGTTTTTTGACAATTAAGCATTAATTAAAAATTGACATCCATCTCCTGAGTCAGGATCTGTCATAGGTACAATCCTAATGAATACTCCTCAAACCACTACACACACACACACACACACACACACACACACACACACACACACACACACACACACACACACATATGTATATATATATATATATATATATATATATATATATATATATATATATACATATAACCAAAATAGCGGAATGAGATCGTCATCTACTAAAAAGTGCTCAATAGCAGGGCCAGAGCTATGGATAATTATACCTCAAGATTTAGGTTACTTGAACTTCTACTGCAACTCTGAGTTTAATTAAGATCATTAAGAACAAGATTAAGAAGCCAGGCACCCTCCTCATTTCCGCCGATAAAACCAATAATTTCTATACCATGAATCCTTCCTCATACAACAAATTGCTTCAAGAGAACATTACCAAAACCTACAAAAATTCAAGCGATCATCTTGTTAACAAGTTAGACTCTCAGTCTGCCAAAATTGCTGCGCGACTCAAGTTAGACGACCGCATTGAGAAATTGGCTAAGGAAGATACATTCATCACGTTGAAAGAACATAAGCCCAATTTTCAAGACAATCCATCATGCCGCTTAATAAACCCTTTTAAGCTTGAAATTGGGAAAATCAGTAAGCATCTCCTCGATGAAATTAACAACGCTATCATCACCAGCAGTAAAATAAACCAGTGGAAAAACACCTCAAGCGTCCTCAAATGGTTTAATAGTTTAGAAAACAAGAGCTCTCTTTCATTCATCTGTTTCGATGTTTGTGAATTCTACCCCTCCATCACTGAGAAGCTGCTTTTCAAAGCACTAGATTTTGCCTCTAAGTACTGCCCAATCAACAGCCATGAGCGTGAAATTATCTTGCATGCAAAACGATCTCTGCTATTTAACGATGATTGCCCGTGGGAGAAAAAGTCTGCCAGCAACCTCTTTGATGTTACCATGGGGTCCTTCGATGGAGCGGAAACGTGTGAGCTGGTTGGATTCTTTCTCTTATCAATTCTTACTGAGAAGTATGGTCAAAATATTGGTTTATACCGGGATGATGGTTCGGCTGCCCTCAATGGAACACCGCAGGAAATAGAGAATATTAAGAAAGATTTTTACAAAGTCTTCCGCGACAATGACTTAAAAATCACAGTCGAGGCTAACATCACCAAAACCAATTTTTTAGACGTCACGCTTGACCTCTCAAGTGGAAAGTATTACCCTTTTACTAAGGAAGGCAACATCCCCCTGTACGTGCATAAAAAATCTAACCACCCACCATCCATTCTGCACAACATCCCTGAATCAGTCAATAGGAGGCTCTCCGAGATATCTTCCGACAGGGAATGCTTCGATAGCGCCAAACCTATTTATCAAGAGGCTCTAAAAAAAGTGGGTATAGCTACACCCTGTCATTCAACGCTGCATCAAACAAGGCACCGCGTCCACTAAGAAACAGGCAGCAGAACATTACTTGGTTTAACCCACCATACAGCAAGAACGTGGAAGCTAACGTCGGAAAAGGCTTCCTTGCACTTATTGATAAGCATTTCACAAAAACTAATCCTCTTCACAAATTTTTCAACCGGAACACCCTTAAACTGAGCTACAGCTGCATGGGCAGCATTAAAACTGTCATATCTAACCACAACAAATCTGAAATCCGGAGACTTGTACGCACTAATGATCGAGCTAGGAAAAGCTGCAACTGTAGAAAACATGACATATGCCCCATGGATGGAAGCTGTAACATGGAAAGCATAATTTACCAGGCAGAGGTCACCACAGAAACCGCAAAGGAAACGTACATTGGTATCTGTGACACCGCTTTTAAAATGCGTTATAGGAACCACTTGTTTTCATTCCGAAACGAACGTTACAGGCATGCTACTGAACTTAGCAAATATATATGGAGTCTTAAAGATAAGGACACTAAGTTTAATATTAAGTGGCGCAAGGTGGAACAAGCTAGTTCATATTCCAATGTAGCTAAAAGATGCAATTTGGGTTTGTGGGAAAAATATTTTATTATTTGTAAACCGCAGATGGCAAGTTTAAACAAAAGAAATGAGCTGACATCAGGTTGCAGACATGTCAGGAAATTCCTGTTAAAGAACGTAACGTTACGATAGCGCGTGCAGTATGTTGCGCGCGCATGTACACATTGTCCTGTCTTTTAACTTTCGGTGGGTTGTAATCGTTATTTCTGGCAGTTGCCTGACGATTGCTTCGAAAGAGGCATGAAACTCAGAGTTGCAGTAAAAGTTCAAGTAACCTAAATCTTGAGGTACAATTATATATATGTATATGTATATATATATATATATAAGCAGAAATGTAATGGTCAAGAGGCCAACTCCAATGTAGCTTTGTTGGTTTATTAGCTCGATGTTTTGACCGTCTCGGTCTTCCTCAGGAGCATACTAATTACATGAGCAATAGTCAAATTTAAAATTCGTGTCAACAGTAAACATGTCACGACGTAATAATATAAAAATAGAGTAGATAACAGCGAGACGTGTTATGGTGACTAAAATAGATAACTTAAAGTTTAAAGTAGTTATAATTCATGTGGTGAGCTACATGAATTATAACTACTTTAACTTATCTATTTTAGTCACCATAACACGTTTCGCTGTTATCTATTCAATTTTTATATTATTACGTCATGACATGTTTACTGTTGACACGAATTCTAAATTTGAATATTGCTCATGTAATTAGTATGCTCCTGAGGAAGACAGAGACGGTCGAAACGTCGAGCTAATAAACCAACAAACCTACATTCGAGTTGGCCTCTTGACCATTACATTTCTGCTTTTATTTACGTTATTTCAAGAGCCCACGATCGCTTCAGTGATCCTCCAGGCAGCGCGTTTGAGACTGATCGGCATTGTTTGTGGGACCCCTTACAAGCGTATACTTATATATATATATATATATATATATATATATATATGTAATTATAACAAACTGGTTCAAGACTTCAGAGGTAGTTCATCGTTTTATTACGACAAATCTGTTTCGTATGGTCGAAAATGACCACACCCATCAGATAATTTCAACGATTGACCGTTAACTTACAAGGACTGGCTATAAAAGCTAGAATACGGTTGCTAGGAGATATAAAAAGAACGCTACTTTTCCATATATATAAGTCATGTGACTGGTATGTATAATCTCGGAGATTGTTACTTTATTATGAAGTTTTTAAGGAGGTTTTTAAGGAGGTATCTGTTTCTATGGGGGAATGAACTTGCAAGCTCATTTCGCTTGTTTAGACTGCAAAGCTCCTTTCTACATATGATAGTGAATTTTTCAAAAAGACATAAATTACATTTCTTAGTAATGTTGTTCTACGGTTTGCATTGTTTGACGATTTTCCACGTTAGGTTAAAAGGTTTTTTATTGTCCTTCAGTGTCCATCTGTGTTTAGATAATTCAGTCTCGTGTCTCTTGTTTTGGTGTCGGAAGGAAGCTGTGTGGTTTCTGTACCGTTCTTTGAAGTTTGTTGCTAGTCCCACGTATGAATCTGTTGACGTTTCAGTTGACTGTTGCTTGGTAGACTACGTTTGATCTGAGGCATTTTCCTTCTAGGTAGCATTGGTCTTTTTTCCGGCAGTTACATTCTTTGTCTAGTGTTTGTGGGGAAGTTTGTGACTGGTTGTAATCTGATAGTAGCTTTCTGTTGTGTGACGCGATGATTGTTTTGACGTTAGGCATGCAGGAGTAGCTTATCCTTAGTGTGTGGCGATTGAAGATCTTGTGTAAAGGGTGGTTTTTCGGGAAGCATCTGTCAACAATATTTAAGAACTTCTTCCCAGATTGGTCTTCACGTTGGAGTTCCATGGTGGATTATACCATGTTACTTTTCTTGTGTGATTTTTGTTGCGCTTTCGGGCTGGTTGTGGATCATATGTAAGCTTATAGTCGTTGCCACTTTCGTAGAGGGCTTTTTGGTAAGGAGGGCTGACGTTATCGAAAACTTTTTTGTTTGATGATATGCTGGTTAATTGCTTGTTTATATTTTCCGCGACGTTCTTTAGCAGTGCAGGTGGGTGGCTACTTTGACTGTGAACATAGGGGAGTTTGTTGTTTGGTTTCATGAATGGGTTGCAAGATTCATTTGCGAGGTCGAAGGTTACATCTAAAGATTTGATTGCTTTCTTATTAGCTTCCATGATAATCTTACGAAAGTAAACCTCTGGAAAAGCACATCCAATGTCATCGAATGGTTTCATTCAATACCTGATAAAGCTCAACATGCGTTTGTAACCATCGATGTGTGTGAGAAATAACGGATTGTAACCGTTATTTCTGGCAGTTGCCTGACGATTGCTTCGCAAGAGGCATGAAACTCAGAGTTGCAGTAAAAGTTCAAGGAACCTAAATCTTGAGGTATAGTTATCCATAGCTCTAGCCCTGCTATTGAGCACTTTTTAGTAGATGATGATCTCATTCCGCTATTTTGGTTATATATATATATATATATATAGATAGATAGATAGATAGATATTAAATTATATAGGAAAATAAAAATTTAAACTTCGCACTAAAACTTCGCACTAAAGATCTGAGTCCTCTTTCATCAGGTGCATAAGATACTAGTTGAATAACGATCCTTATGTATATATATATATATATATATATATACATATATATATATATATATACATATATATATATATATATATATATATATATATATATATATAGCTCTTTGGCATACAAAGCTTTGCTTTCATGTCCAAATTGAGCACTCTAACTAGGATGAGTCATTGCTCTGCAATTGCGCATGCTCGCTAGTGTACTCTAGTTTGAGCACTCTGGCATGGCTTAGACGATACCACAAAGGTTGGATCGTTTGGGGTGACCATATTGGTTCTCCTCCATCCTAGCATTAGCACTGCACTGATGAGGCCCAGAAGGCCGAAACAGTACTGTCTGCAGTTAGTTATATATATATATATATATATATATATATATATATATATATATATATATACATAAGTTAGGGAGTTAAAGAGGACGCTTCGATTCTCTGTAACTCTGAGTTCCGCGCCTAAGCGCTCGTCAGACAGAGTTACAGAGAATCGATGTATCCTCTTTAATTCCGTAACTTATGTATAATTAACGGCCATTCGATGGAAATATTTTATTATTAATTACACTAGGAAACGCCTGTCGTATAAAGAGTGGATCTCGTAAACGGGCAGTGTTGGACCATTGTCGGATTACAGAATTTCATGTCAAGAATGTGACAGTTGATGTCAGGTTGCATTTTTGTTATAAGTACTAAGATGACGACTTGGAACGGGGAATCTGATACACCTGTCATAGGTTCTGTAACACCTTGACTTCTATCAGTTTCAAACAAAAACGTTAAGAGACTTTTAGAGTTGTTGTGCAGCAAAAGAGACACATCTTGGCCGCTCTTTCAGAAAGATTTGACAATACATATTATCCACCACTGAATCATTACAACTCTTTGTTCGTCTAGCCTTGAGAAATTGGATATAACTGGTCTGAAGTCTAGGTTTTCAACCAGCGGTTGTCAGAGATGGCTGGGAGAATTCTCTGTTCTTAATTTGTTTCAGTGTTTTTTTGGTTTTTTTGGTTTTTTTGGTTTTTTTTGGTTTTTTCCTTTTTTTTTTTTTTTTTTACAGCACAAATTAAAATCAAACGAGTAGGACCTTTTTTATCTTTAAAACTTGATCTATAGGTATCTTTACGTACATAAATACGGGTTAACACCCACTTGTCGGTAATCCTGAGATTGAAAATTCGTACAGAAAAAGAAAAAAAGAATATTACTCACAAAAACCGCAACTTTGTGTTCTTGTCAAAGATTCCCGGGGGAAGGTTTTGCACTTGAATCTCAGACAAGTACCTATAGACAAAGCCCACATACATAAATGTTGCATAGCATATAAAACAGCAGCAATACCATTCAAAATCATTTACTTGTTAGTTAGGTATTCCTACACTAGAAGTGTAACTTTAAGGATTTGACTAATGAGTCAATTTCTTCTTTCAGTTCGATTCATTTTTTCGAAAAAATATTAATTAATAAGATGTAAGATGATTTCTCTTGGTATAAACTAATGGTAAAACCAAGTGCCAGTAGCACATCTTTTAACTTAATGTATCCAGCCACAGAGATAATTTATTTGTTTGTAAACCTGACTGTAACTCGAAGCACACTTAATTTTCATGATATTCTGAGCCACAAGAAATTGTAATCAGGTGTCTTCTGGCGAAGGACATTTCAGTTGACATTTAATCTTGGAAATTTTGTGAATTCCTAACGTACTTATTGGTGGAAAATTATGTCAAGAACGAGGGAACCCCAGAAAATACGAAACGGAACACGGTAACGAGATTCACAGGTAATTTGGTTATATCAACTAAGTTGAAATTGTAAATTAGCCACGGTAACGAGTAAAAAAGCTGACGTTTTCAGCGTTAGCCCTTCGTCAGAGCGAATGGAGGAATTGTGGGTTGTGTGTGGGTTTATCTGCAGAAAGTGGAGGTACGCACTAGGTGGGAACATGGCGACGAGAATAACGCGAATAAATTAGTGGAATGAAAAGCGTTCGTTGATAATTGTGGGATTAAGAGTTTCGATTTGAAAGATAAACTTTTGTTCAAGAGTTTTGCGGCTTTCCGTGTTACCTAAATGCAAGGAAAGACGGCAGATTGCCACCAGCCATATGCTGATTAGAATGATTAGGTAAATTAAAATGTCTAGCGACTGGTTTTGAGTCCTTGTCATTCCTTTCTACGTCGCGAAGGTGTTCTCGGAATCGGTCACTAACTCATCTTCCTGTTTCGCCGATGTATAACTTTTTGCAATAAGTGCAAGTTATGTAATATATTACGTTAGCGAAGGTGCACGTGAAGTGATCGGTGATCTTAATGGATCGTTTGGGTCCCGATATTTTCTCAGCCTTTTAAATGAAACTGCAAGTTTTGCATCGTGCGCGAGCACATTCAAAATTACCGGGTTGGTTATTAGTGTGGAATCAACTTCTCACCAAAAAGTTAGCCAATGTTTTTGCCGCGTTTGAATGAAATAAGTGGAGGTTGAGCAAAGATAGTGCTAGTCCCTGAATCGTTTTGAAGTAATTTAAAGTTTTTAAGAATAATGGATTTAACTGAGTGGTTGTGAGGGTGAAACGTGACAGTGAATGGAATGCGGTCTGAACTTCCCTTCTGTGATGTTTGTAGTGCCTACTGTCGATAAATAAGTTGGGCGCGGTGGTGACCCACTTGAAAAACAGAAACAGGGTAGCCGCATTTTTCGAAAAACAGGCACACTGACTCTGATTTGTGGGAAAATTCAGAGTCATCACTACATAAGCGACGACGTCTTAGAAACTGAGTAAAGAAAATGGAATTCTTAACATCAGATGGATGCGAAGATGAATACAACAAGTAACTATGTGAGTCTGTAGGTTCGTAATACACACTAGTGCATAAACCGTTGCCTTCAATTGAAACTTTGATATCTAAAAAACATGGAGAATTGTCGGGAATTTCCCAGGTATATTTTAGAGCCGGGTGAAAACAATTCACTGCAGTTATGAATTGAATTAGCTCCTCTCTGGAAGAGTAGGTAGCGCCGATACCGTCGTCGATGTAGCGACCGTATATTTCAGGTTTGGGGCCAATGTGTTGGCTAAAAAATTGGTGTTCAACAAAACCTACAAAAAGATTGGTATAGATGGGTCCCATTTTGGTACCCATGGCTACGCCATTGGTTTGTTTGAAACAAGTGGTCCCCGAATGAAAAACAATTAAGTGTGAGCACTAGTTCAGCTAAGCGAAGTAGGGGTTTCAGATTTAGGCTCCTTAACAGTGCGTTGATCAAAAAAAAAAGTTTGGAGGGCCAGAAGACCTTCGCCATTAAGAATGGCAGGGTAAAGAGATGTAATGTCCATGGTGAAAAGAAACTCAATCATCACACCCACCTTCCACGTAAGAAAGAGCTGGGTTTTCAAATCTCCGGGATTAGTGAGGACGAATCTTCAGTAAGTGTTGTACTCAAATTTGTCTTACCCCTCATGCGGACTAGATGTTGGATTATTGTATCCATCATCGTCATTGTTGTTGTAATAGTTATAGCTGTCATAATCGGTAAATCTCGTGCCGACCGGCACATAGGGTCTTTGCGGTATTGTTTTATTTGAACCAGTCCGATGTGAATTTTCTGGCCCCATTCCAACAATTAACGACCTCGAACAAATGTTTTTCAGGCGGCTCTTCTTCAGATAATACTCGGTCTCCACGAGCCCTTTTCCTATATGGTGTCTCGGAAATAGCTTCGACTTGCGATGTTTTCATTGTACGGCATATGCCCGACAACTCTATCTGCTTTATTGAATTCAATCATCATGCCAAACGGGTGCAGCTGTATTCCTGATCGTAGCTCTGATTTTTTTTTTAAGCATTCAGTCTTCTTAGTTTAAAGTAATTTATATATTTGGATATATAGGATAGGAGATACTTTTCGATGAAGTAGCTGAATTTTGAATCATTTTGTGTTTCTCGATATACTAATTGCAATTCAGTAGTAAACACAGAGGCCACCAAAACCAGGATTGGCAGGCGTATGAAACAGAAGATATTTTTTTAAAAGAGTTCACAATGATTCTATGAAAACCTCTGGTTTATTGTTAAAAGAATGATCGCAGCTTTTGAGAAATAACCGGGCAATTCTAATCATTGGAAGCTCGTTTTAAGGAAAAAAATAAAATAAAAAAAAAGAGAAGAAGCTATAACCTTATCAAAACATTGCTTTTTAAAGGAACGTAGCCATTTTTAGGCATTGACTTTCCGTTACTTTTTTCTAACTTTTCGATGTCTAACATTGTATAGGAAATGCCAGCAGCAAGCAAGCGAATCTCCATGCATATTTATCGATAGTAAACTCTCACAAAGAACCTGAGATGTCGAACATCCAGTTCCTAGTGGCCTAGCTGCATACTCCTCACTCTAATGGTGCCAATAATGTTTGGTCTTTTTCGGAGTAAAGACTGAGATTACTAATCAGGAAAATTTTCATTACAGTGTCATTCTTTTCGCCCCCTAAAAGTTATCAATTTTCAATTAAAAAAAGAAAAAAAGGAAACCAAAGGGTCGTTAATCCATATCCACATAGAGTCAAAAACTTCAGCAATAACTCAAATTTATAGACATAGGATAATAACTTTTGTTATGGTAGCTTTAGGTAAATTAAAAGATTTGCATATTTGTTTTTGTTTTCGTTTTCTATTTATTTATTTCTTCGTTTTGTTTTGTCTTTTACCGCATTGCTTTACGTATGGTCTTGAAACAAACAATCATTCAAGTTTTGTTTGTGATCGCATGATTTCTTAAAATAACTGAAAGGTAATGGACGATGCCTTTGCCAACTGTTCAGTTCATAGTCGTGAGTTCCTTCCTCCTCATACGAACTGTTCTTGAAGCTGTTCTTGAAATTTCTGATGTACGGATTTTAACATGAATTTGCTGCACAATCATTCTTTTGACAAAGGCCTCCTACATGTAACATAATTTCCCATATCAAGTTATCGTTTCTTAAAAGTGGAAGCATCAGCGAATTATAAGCTATTTAAAGGAAAATAGCTACTTTAACTCTTTATTGCTACTCTTATAGTGTCTTAAAATAGTCTAGCCCAACTTACAGCCTGTACAATTCAGTATTTGTAATGAAAATATCTGACGGCAATTCCTTCAACGGGTTTCCGGACAATGAACTACAAATGCAACGAAAACAAAATAAGTTACAAGTGCATTTATAACTAATCAACTGTTGAGCTATTTTAAGACCTTTAAGGCTAGAAACCTCTAACAAAGACAGGTAATTACTCGCCGAAATATGTATATAACACGATATTTCCAAGGCTTTCTAACAACCATAACAAACGACAATCGACAACCATAACAAACGCATCCTAACAGCATCTATACAGTCTGATGACACCGCCGCCACCGCCACCGCCACTACCATTGATAACAACAAGACATGCAACTGCCGACAAAAGAACACATGCCCGCTCGACGGAAACTGCCTGCAACCATCAGTAATCTACCAAGCCTCCGTTACACGCAAAGACAACAACACCACAGAAACGTACATCGGACTCACAGAGAATGACTTCAAAACAAGATACAGAAACCACACCGCATCATTCCGCCACGCTAAACACAGAAACTCTACCGAACTCAGCAAGCACATCTGGACCCTCAAAGACAACAACATCGATCACTTTATTTCCTGGCGCATTCTCTCATCGCACTCACCGTATAACAGCTCAACTAAAAGATGTAACCTCTGCCTCAAAGAAAAATTCCTAATCATCTGCCGGCCCGAACTATCAACACTAAACAAACGTAATGAACTCGTGTCTTCATGCCGCTACAGAAGCAAAGCCCTCCTACGCAACAACTAAACTGTCAATTTCGCGCTGCATAAATTAGACTAGTTAGATCATGCAAATTATATTGTATATAAGCAATGGTAAAGTTTATTCTCATTAAATCCCCTGATGAGTGGGCGACCACGAAACAGGCTTGTAGCGATGAACTTGTTGTTTACTTGTCTTTTTCCTCCCACAATATATACTTCGCTCTACTTCTATGTATTGAGCACTGTTCTACGAAAATCAAGTAACACTTTATATATATATATATATATATTTTTTTTGCTATCTATCTGGCTGCTTCAAACTCATCGAAGTAGTGCTTAGCCTTCTCTTTTTTTCTTCCAGCTACTTCGATATTTTTTCCGGAACAGAAAACTCTCTTCGCAATTCCGGATATCTTTAACGCTTATAAGAAAAGGTCTCCCACTCCATGGAGCGTTTGGCCATCTTTTTCATATTTTTAATATATATCCCCAACCCCTGTTATTTGTTTTATTTCATCTGTTAGCTCATTTATCAACAAAAATATCGTTATTACTGTTACTATTATAATATTCATTATTATAATAAGAATAATAGTCATAATCATCAGTTCAATCACTATTATTATTACTATTGTTATTATTTTGCCTTTCTGTTCCTGTCTCCTTCGTTTTAATCGTCTTCCCTTATTTTTTGCACTCAGACCAATTCGTGGTCTGATGACGAACACCGAACTCTTCTTTATTCGTATAATGTAGGTTCTTGCACCCTTTTACTTAGAAACCTGATTCAATTAGCGCATTCATTGACCTATCAAACGCGCGGTCTCCATTTTCGCTGAAATTGAACTCTCCATGCAATAGTCCGCACAACTATGTTGATAAAGTTCATTACAAGTCCATGCGATTTTGGTTGCAGTTTATGCTTTGAGGTATTTACAATCAATTAAGGAATTCCATAAAAGTGCAAAATTTTTATCCGAACCAGCATGAATAAACTCAAGTCAGAGCTACATTCACAAAAATATATCGGTTGGTTCTTCAGGTTTTCTCACGAGTGTCTTGCATTACACTGTTAATAGGTACAGTGGCATCCCCCACTTACAGAGACTTCAGAAGATGGTTGTTTCTAAAAATTCCTGAAGACAGATTCTTCAGCTGGTTTTCTTCGATTAACCTATTACAAGAAAACATTTTAAACCATCGATTAAGTAAGACCTTTAAGGTGACAAAAGACCTAAAAGCAAAAACACGGCAGGTAATAGTCTTGGCATCTCTGTGTACAATTGAAGAGACAAAACAAAAAAACAAACAGAGAAACAGAAGGAACAAGCAAAAAAAAATTAACAAAAAGACAACATCAACAAGGAACATCTTTGTCGGTATCCCTGTGTACGATAGGGATGGATGGAGTGGGGGAGGGTGTGGGGGTGGGCTGAGCCTAACTTTAAGGAGAAATTTTGGTAACAAGGGAACGCTTTACACTGAAATAAATCCTTCCCTTGCAATTTCCTGGTCAAATGGGCTGAGGTGAACTTGAATTGAAGTTGACTACTGAATATGTATTTAAACAATATCTCCTATATACCCATTATATTCTTCTCATGACTATAAGTTTGTTCAGTTTATAATGATTCTCTTTTTAACATACAATGTAGACACCTTACTTCTTGCAGAATTGCAGGACTCAAGTATTTTCTATGTACATATTTCGTCGTAATATAATTAAAGCGTTATTAAATTGCGTGATATTGATTTCAATAGGTAGATGTTGGACTAGGGCCCCACATTCCTTCCACGTTTTTACCAATTCTTGCACAGAATGCTTAGAATCCTCAGCGAGGGAAAGAATATCGGAATTGATTCTATGTCTTGTTCTGGAAATGGGGCTTTCTGTTATAAGCAAGGAGGAGCTCGTATCAGCTCATGACAGTTGCTCAGAAACGAACCACTATCCAACAAAATCTCGCCTCATAATCCTTCTTTTTATTTCTCTCGAATATGTCTGGACGTGTCACCTGACCCAACAACTGATAAGAGTCTTGTGATACTCTCTTAATAATTGTTCCCAAGTTAAAAACCTTCCGTATAAGTCCCCCACCATTTTCATGCCAATAAACGTTATTAGACACATAATTCTTGTAAACTTATCTGGTGCAGTGAAAGTGAAAATCATTTAATTTTTCAGTTCTCAAATAATGGAGCTTCTTAATCAAATGAGCTGATAATGTTAATTGGAGGTATGGTGTGCTGGAACTTTGGTGGTCAGGTACGAAGTAGACACTTCCAGTACCTCCTCCACTGTGTAAGTGTAAAAGAGACAGATCAAATAATGCATTATCTTTGGCAGCAGCACCCTGAAGAGATGAAAATGTTGGAAGATAATGTTTTAACTGTTTGTGATAAAGAGTGCACTATCGAATTTCAGCCAGGAGCAGACATGCTCTGGCAGAGCTGGGCTGCCAATGAACTTAACCAGGCAACTACATATCCTTCCCCAAATGCAAATGTTCATAAAGGAGATTTAAACACTATGGGGGGGGGGGGAGGGGGTAGCATTGGAATGGGTAAAGATGACACCTGGAAGCCTTACACTATGGAGATGAGAACCTCTAATGCTGAAAAGGTAAACAGCTTTATTGCCTCTCTTCCCCCAAATCTTTCAGAAAAAAAAAAAATACAAATTCCAGAAAGTTACAGTTCACGATTTAAAACGGCATCTGACAGTTAGGTCTCCCTAGGATTGGGCATTTTGCAGACAGGTTAAGGCCAGAACACATGCATTGTGAGATCAATGCCTTGCAGCATTTTATTTTGATCTCCTATACTTAGAGACAGTGAGAAGAGCAAAGTTTGATCCTTTTGTTTCTGTCCTGGGAGCACCTATAGGGAATAGAGATGGAGATGTTAAAGGGGGACAACCCTAAGGACTCTTTTGAGGGTTTCTGGTATAGACAGTGTTAGGGAGCGTGCTACGAAGCAGGGGATGTTGCAGAAATAAGAGGAGGACCTAAAACAATACTAGCAGAAGACAGATTTTCCTCATGTAAGGCTTGTATCAGGTTAGGGGGTGTGGAATGGGATACTTGGTTTCAAGAGTGAAAGAAAATTTTAGTAATGAAGCTAACAGGTATATCAAGTTACCAGTTAAGCTTGTTGGCAATCAAGCCATTTCATTGGCTCGATATTACTATCGTAGTTGACACTTAAGAAATGAAGATGAAACAGAGGCACAAACAATCCAATGACTGGCTCTTAGCAGGATGGGTTAACCTTCTGAGGAATGCAGGGGGACTTTTTAATAGAATAGAGACCAATTCTGCCCAGGTTGCAGAACTGAAAGAAATGTGTAGTATGTGTTTTAACTTGATGTCTTTGTTTTTTTTCATCCAGTGTTAATGTCACAACATGGACAGTTGGATATGCCATTCCCTATCATGCAAATTTGCTGTTTACGAGGTATAGGGTGGGTTGTGGCATTGTCTCTTTGCAGGCTAAAGAGGCCAAACATTCTGGAGTGAAGGAAGATTTGACCTGAACTAAACGGTCAAATGTAAGCACTGTCACAGGTAAATGGTAGCAAGTAATGTGAAGTAATTATTTTTGCTGATTTTACCTCCCAGAACATCAACCAATGCCCACCTCTTATACCTCACACTACCAATCACGTTCTCCCCTACACTGTTACCAATCGTTTGTTTGCAATTGTGGTGGAAATAAAGAAAATGATTTTCTCAGTTGTCAAGTTTGTTTGCCTAATATTGACCATGTGACTTGTTCAAGCAGCAGAGCCGTGACAGAATCAGTGTTGTGTACACTAAAACCCATTGTCTATACACAGTGCAATACTCGCTTTGCTGACAACTTATGACTGTGGTCTCATCTGAAGTTCTGCAATACCACTGAGGTAAGAAGTGTAGCTATCAATCCAACTTTGATGACAGTACCTGGGTTAAAGGAAGCTTTACATAGAAGAGGACTAAGCACTGCAGGTAATAAGGAAACTGAAGGTGCATTGTCTGGAGAAGGGTAGTTGATTAATTTTTTATTCAACAGTTTAAATCTCCTAAAATAATTCATTTGAATTTTATTTTTCTTGGTCAAGTTGGTGCACAATAAGACATACTCGTTGTGAGAATGATAACTAAGCTCTCAACAAATTCTTTGTACCAGTAATGTGAGTGATAATATGCCTACTTTATAAGAAAAAAGTTTTAAAACTGGTGCAAAACTGTTCAAAGTAGCTATGTTTGCTAGACAGGTTAAACCTGTCGGAACACAAAAGTACTTTTGTCACTGATATCAGTTGGTGTGCACTGATATATTACATAGAAAACTTTATAAACCCATTTTTTTATCTGACTTCCATTTTAGAGGCAGAGTTTCTGCTCTAATGTATTTATGGAATTTTGTACATAAAGGTTTGACCACTAAACCCTTTACATGCTAACAACAGTATAAATATTCTCCATACTGTTCTCAGTACATTTTCCAAGGTGCTGACAAGGAGAATTTGTTTAACAATCAAGAGATTCTCTAGTTAGTAACTATTTCCTTCATTCTTGTGACTTTATGTTTAATTTGGGGTTAATATTGTAAGAAGAAATTAGATGCTGGTCACTGTTAGGGGTCAAAGGAATAATAACTAATGACTCAGCATTTTGCATGTTATGTTGACACAATGCATTTGTTTTAGTAATGGATTTGTCTTAAATAAAAGGTACACAAGGTTGCAGCTTGATATTTTTAAGAGCAGGATGAATTATACATAGATAAATGAAATTTGTATTTAATAGGAGTAATTCTGTAAACTGCTAGGATAATTTCATAAATGAATCAGACATCATGAGTGAAACAATAAACAAGCTTTTAGCTGTTATGTTTAGGTAAATCCATACTTCTATCTATTTACTCCAGTGTATTTCTGTCTACAAGAGCTGAAGATTAAATTTTAAAATATATGCTTGTGTTAAAAACATATTTTCTTCAGAACTCTGTTTCAAATTACATTCAGGGTTGTCATTCTTTTGCTATATGAAGTTTCGTGACAAGATCTAACAAAACATTAGCAAATTATGCTGTTAGCTAATTAACTGTCAAGCCAGAATGCATTCAAATTCAGTAGCTTTTGTAAATTTGAGTCCGTTGCAAAAGCTTCTCGATCATAGCGCTGCAAGTAAAATGTGGTTGTTACCTTTTGTTGTTTTACTGAGTAAATCGTTTGAAGCGGCGTAGTTTGCGTGACAACAACAATTAACTTGCCGCTGTAACTTTGAAGCACGCGACGATCCTCAGGAATATTCTCAAAGTGCCGCTTCTTGAGAAAATTATCTCCCTTAAATCTCGCTGGAGACCAAATTTTCTATGCCGTGTCGAGCCTTCAGTTTGGCAATTGAGCGTGATACTCTTACCATTCTTTGTTGTTTTCGCGCTTCCCCCGTAGCCTTATACTAAAAACCCAGATAGTGCTAAGAGATTTGAAATGGCATGAATAGAATGATGGGCGTTATAAGATCGGACATTCTAGTGCGAGCGAGCTTCACATCAATAGAGAGCCCGATTTTCTTATGAAAGCCATTCACCAGGGGACCCGCGGGCTCCAGCTTGTTGCCTGTGAGTTCCTGTAACACGGGATCAAGGTCTCTCATCCCGTAGCTGGGGTTATTTTCTGCAAAACGAACCCTCCTTAACCATTGTTTCTCCGCAGAAAGCTTCATCTCTACGGAGTTGGTATTTCAAAACCGATCTTCTCTCTCTGTTTCATCGTCTATGCCGAAGTGCCTTAAACATAGTTTGTTTGATGTGCTCGCGCTGTCATTATTTGCCGCCATTTTTGAATAGGCCTTTACTTTTCGTGCCAACTGCTGCTGACGATTTCTGCGCCAGCGCGCAGCAGAGTGGCGGGAGGAATACCCTAGGCAACCGACCATCATTTGCTTGGGTGCTAGGAATTCATCTACAATGACTGATCTCCGGCTCCTTATTCATGATTTCCATGCCCCTTATCTTGAGCCACTTGTGCCGGATCTGCTTTAAGTGCAGTGTGTCCTCCTACTTTCAATTTCAGTTCTAGCAAGTTCTTCTGCTTAGGACTAAAACGGAAAGCCTTTCTCGAAGATCGCAATGCCCAGCTTCAGCTCTGCGGTAACGCCTGAACACTTTACTCTGCAATCTCAGAACGAGCAATATACGACTGTGCACTATATTCTTCCTGGTGGTTTTCAATGGAAAGCATCTTTGCCTTGTCGAGAATTGAAGCGAGTGCGTTTCCTCTATAAATATGCGCTTGCCATACTGTATACACTGCTACACCATGCAGTGGCGCTGAAAAGTACCCACGCATCCTTCAACTTAAAAGAAAAAAAAAATCAGCGTTTGTTGTCGATGGATACAACTTCTCCTCTCCTTAAACGATATCTTCTGTCTTGTCTTGGAGAGGAGACTGCTTTTTGTCGAACGAAAGGATATCTTTAGTTAGAGTTCTCCCGAAGAAAAGTAACTGTCGGGAAAGACTGGATCCCGCACTGATTCCATCAGTTTGAACGAAAAAAGAAAGGATAAAAAGATGGCTATAAAAGATGAATATAACTAACCCGTGTGAGAAATAAACATTTGGTAAAAGCGAGCAAGAATTATAAGGAAAGAATGCCAGTGTTTTTTGGTAAAGACGCGTGCTATTGCAATTGTGGCCCAGGACTTGTGGGTCTGCATCTAATGCAATCCGAGAGCAACAGGGGGCAGTTTACTACAGTAGCTTGTGAGGCGAGTAAAAATTTAATAATTTTCAACAATTTATTATTTATATTGCGCAAATCAACATGTGGATATGATCAAATGTACATCACAACATTTTTCGGGGGACTTTCGCCGGACTGCATAAGCAGTTTACAAACAATCGAAGGAAACTTATTTGAATATTCCCCCTCCCCCCAACTCGCGATAAACAGGCCAGACCATTTCACAGTAATCTCGTGAGTGGGTTCTTTAAAGTCCCCTGCCTAACCAAATTAACTAATTAATAGATGCAGCAGCGAAGCGAATGCACAATCCATGTTTGGCGCTAATGCGTGGTATATACTAATTCATTAACAATACTCAAATTAAAGTGTAAATATGGCAAGCATATTGACTTTATGGATCGTTACCAGTTTCAAATTGTATCCGCATTGTACAGGACGATTTTGCATCTCGGCTTGTTTTGTTTGGAAAATAACCGCTAACATTTTAAAGATCAGGTGACCTGAGCAACAGAAACAACGAAAGTTGAACTAAATTAGCTTTCTATCCAGGGTAGAACGATTTTTTGCCCCACAACGGCCTGATGTCTTTTCCACGTGCGCCGTCTCGATTTTTGACCTCCAGTTGAGTGACACGGAATGGTGTATTTTGACCTCTGTCTTACTTTGTTTGGGGCCCCAACATTTCGTAGTCTTGAGTAGCCCAAAAATTTTATTGGACTTTTGTGAATAAGAAGCCTTGTTCTTAGCTGGATTAACTTGGTATAACGCCATGCCAGCCACCAAGGTGCGATTTTACTCTCTCAATTTTCCCATTTCTCTGTTCCCCTAAATAAGTGGAATAGTGGAGATAACAAAAATTTCCCAAAAAACTTAGTTCGCGCCGAAATTGGACAGGTAACACTTCAGCCTGTTCGTAAATACGTGTTCTTTCTATCGAGAAAATCGTTGGTCACATTTACGGTTTTTTTTTAATCCTCAAGCGACTTTCAAATAATGATGGGTTGCCTGGACCTAATGAAGCTGACATGAGAGCCACCAAACCGATTTTTACCGCCGTTGCCGTAAAATAAAAAATGTAATGGAACTTAAGGGATCTTGTTGAAAAATAGTTCGTCCAGACCCATATTCTGGCAAAGCTTGGGGGTTTTCGATTTTTTCATATTGCACACCTAGCACCTCCAGGCGATATTTAGGAATGGCCGCTCTCGAGTAATTAAGTTTCATTTGATCTACGAAAAAATTCGGCCAAAGTCGCTAACCATGTAAAAGTTTCTTTTGAATTATGCTATTTTATTACTTGCTTTGTATTTATATCCGAGGTTATAATCTCAAAATTCTAAAAAAAAGGGGCTTCTTCCTGTTCAATGTTGCACACTTTTCTCGTCCATTAGATATTTCTATCAGATTTAAAAAACAATTTTCAACTAGAAGACTTAGGAAAAGGACAAAATGGAAATAACACACCAGAGCCCCATTGCACCCTAATTTTAGCGCATCCCTTAATCCAGTTTAACGGAAATATAAACAACATTAAATTGTCAAATTCAAGTACGGTTTTAAGGAACCGGATGTCTCTATAACGGCCTTAAAGAATCCTTGGGGATTTGTAAGTTATCTAACACCGTCCTGTATTTTGTGATAATGTACAGAGAATGAGAGCTAAAGTGTTCACCACTGGTATTTTGTTACTTCATTTAGCAAAAGAAACGTGGTTCGGAGACACAATAATGGGGGGTCTGGATTTAGAAAGGACTAGTACACGGGATACGTACCCCCTCCAAAGTGTTGAACATTTTTTTCAGATGAACAAAATTTCTAAATTTCGCGTATGCCGTGATAATATTTTATAGACGCTTGGAGAGAAATTAAGGGAAATGACACATTTTTAAATAGTCGTTAACAGTTATTGCACTGTAAGTTTTAAAGAAGCCGCCAGAATATTTGGAGAATCGAAAATCAGCGACGAAAAATCCAATTTCATTCCAGAAAATGACCCCTTTGAGGGAGACATTTGCACCAGACTGAAAAATTGGTCCTGCTCCTGCGCAGTTTGAATGAGCGGGCTCTAGGGCTGAACAAAGTAGACAGAAAAAATGGCGGCTGAAAAGCACACTCGTCCCGTGGAAGGTTTTTATCTCGGAACAGAAAGCCGCATTCGTCTCAAAGCCGAGAAGATACGTCCCAAAAAACCGGAAAAAGTTTATCAGGAGAAAATGTATCCAATTGAAGTAAGTAGGGAGATTGCTTTGTTGATAAATTTCCTCGTAACGTAATACATGCGGTATAAAACCACACTTCTTTTGAATAATTTTAACTTTTTCCGAAAGAAATAAGTTCTTTAAGAGATAAAGGATTCTACAAATTTCATAGTTTTCGGTTTAACATGAAAGGAGTAACTTCAGAATACCTGATAGCATAGTTGACCGTAGCTATTGAGAGTTATTTAGCCCATCTTTCTTGCCGCTATGTAAGTAAATAGAACAGTACTGATATTTAGCAAGTTAACCTAAAAGGCAATTTTCGTCGCCTCGGATACTCATGGTTTAACTGGGATCCTTCTGAAAAAATCTTAAATAATTTTGTTTCAAGAACTTTTTATCCGTGAGCATTTCAAGTAAGTACTACAAATTACCCGAAGTTATGTTGTCAAAGTGAATGATAATAGTCCTAAGATATAGATAATATTTTCTTTGCAGATTGTTGACCGAGACAAAATAGAAAATAAAGTGAAAATTCACTTTATTGGATATTCAAGTGATTTTGATGAATGGAGAGGTGGAGATGACTTAGTTGACAGAGACAAAAGTAGTCTTGGTCGCTTGGTACCACGATTCATACCAAGTGAAGATTCCTTGTCTGACAGGGCTTCAGCTTTATTCAACCGCCTCGGCCGCGAAGTAAAGTTTAGTCTATTTTCAACCAAAAGGGAGTCACCGGTGGTTCGAATTGAGATGCAGATTGACATGGATATCTATAAAACAGACTTACAGAATATTGGATTTGTAAAAAAGTCAAGAGGACGGGAAGTACATTGTGTTGATGATAACTCTCATTTATGCGATCTACTTGGTAGTAAGTGGTTTGAGAGAATTCAAAATGTAAATGGAGACTTTTGTTATGTCATTCCTGTAACTGTAAGATTTTGACTTCATGAAAAAAAGCCTGTGAGAGAATTTGTTTATGTCGGCGATACTCTTGTAGAAAGCCACACTGAAAGTGACTTGGAAGTCATTTTTACATTTGTTCGTGGGGATGGTGTGAAGGCTGAATACAACAGCAATGAGTGGAAATCGCCCCCATCCTAACAGTAGTAGTAGTCACAATGTTTCTGACAGTATCAAACATGTAATGCATTAATGTTGACCAAAGAGGATGAGTTGTTGCCCATGTGCTTGTACTTTGATCTCTCAAAACCATCATTAAAAGTTTTGTTTTTGTCAATTGCATCTTGACATCGCAGCTCTTGAATGAGGAGGTTAATTAGGTTGTCAGAAATTCTAAGAAAAAGGTGCAGTGAATCTATGACAACATGATCAATGGGAATTGAGGGAAAAAGTGGAGCATGTTTAGAATTGTACTTCACTGTTCTTGACCTTGTATTCACTTGTTGTTGAATCTCCTCAATTGAACGTGCTCCTTTTGAGACATCAGTGAGAGACCATTCTTTTCTTCCATCATATTTGTCATATAAGGGCATTTACACCAAATACAGGGGTATGTAGCATGGGCAGCACCAAGACCGCAAACACATGCAAGGAATTTCCAATGCCTTCCCAGGAACCACTCAATTTCAAACTGCTCTGTTCCCACTGACGAATGTTTTAAAGATTCTACATCTTTTCGGATGTCTGTCAATGCTTTGGAAAGTTTTTCATAGTTTTCAGGCTTCTTTATAACAGCTATCAAATGATTGCCACCAGCTGCCTGAGCCAATGTTCCTTCATCAAGGACAGTGAAGGTAACATTGATGACATGTAGTCGTTTACCAATTTTGGTATCATCCCCAGAAAGTTTAGCTCGAGTCTTATTTTCTTTGAAAGCAGCATTAGAAGGACTATTTTGCATAAGAGTCTGCAACTTTACTTCTAGTCGTTCCTTGATGCTCTGCCGAATCCCACAAGTATCATTGGGAGTACTTGACAGATTCCATTTACTATTTGAAGCTTTTATCCTCTCCTTGACTTTCCATGACCGAGGTAGTTCCTTGCTAATCATAGAAAGTTCATGGTATGCTTCATTTGATATATTAAATCGTTCCTTTGTGTGTAGCAGTAAATTTATGTCATCAATCTCTTCATTAGTGACTGTCTCGGCTCGAGATGAGTTTTGAATGTTATTGTTATCAACCAATGTGAGAGTCTCATACTCTTGAGTGTTCTCATGGAAAATTTCAACTTTAGTGGCAACAAAATTATGAAGTCCAAGAAATGAAAAATGAAGTTTCAGTCTGTGATCATTTGCTTTCGAACTCTAGTTTGATGCCTTTTGCTATAGTCTAGAAATGTTTTACTTTTGGCAGGACCCCTTGATTTCTTATCTTTTTGTAGTTTCATTAGTTTCTGGACAAGCCCTTTATATTTCTTTTGAAATTTGCTAGTAATTTCTTTGCTTTTAGCAACAGCTTCCTTCATTTTCTGCTCAATTTTGGCCCTCTTGCACTTTTCCTCTTTAAGATCATCTTCAAGCTTTCTTTTCTGTCCCCTCAGTTCATTGTTTTCGTTTTGGAGCATAACACAGTTCATTACATAGTAATAGATCTTAAAATTCCAATTTGAAAATTTACCCTTTGTCCACTTAGAAAAGAGTTTTTTCATCCAATTGCCTCCCATAGTTTTGGCTTTGCCTAGTACTTGATTTAATCGCCAGATCTTTGTTTTGAATTCTTGGATCAGCCTATGATTTATTATTACACTAGGGATCCCGCACTCCTGTCCGACTTTTTGAATAAGTATCCTTAAAACGGAGTTTTCTTTGCCTAAGCTTTCCTCTGGATCGAGTTCTTCATCACGGTCAGCCTCTTGTTTAGAAGATTTGTACAATTCGTAAAGAGGTTTACTGCCAACAAACACGTAGAACATTTATCAATTGCTGAACATGAAATCGGGCGCAACTTCATAAATTTACGACAAATTTGGAATTTATAGATTCAAAGATTACTTGTCTATTTGGGCCTGAAATGATGGATATTCTTTGTGGCTGTAATTCCCGCCATCGCCGTTTTCCTTCTCTTCTTCGTCGTTTTGCACGACCAATACTGCACAAAACAACACAAACGTAATGCAAACTACAAGAATAGCCCGGGCATTGCACAACATCGCCAACATTAGCGAAGAAGTACTTTTCAATCGCCGATTTACATATATTTTTTCGCTTCAACACGTACGAATTTGGAGCCAAAATGTTTATTAGATCCCAGGCGTTCCAGATCAACTCGTACATACGCATATTTTAAACGACTAGACCGCTTGAAGTGATGAGTTTGTTTGGCCGAGCGGTCAATGCCAGTCACGACTTCTTTCAAGCTCGACGACTTCGAAGCCCGATTTACATGGTTTATTTTTCACTTTTCCAAAGTATTTTGCGACTTCTAGATAGAGTAATAAATATATATCGTAAATCTAACCGTACATTTAGATAAAGTTATCGTTAACTTTGTCTAGTTCTGCTTTTCGCTAAAAAATTAACAACTTCCGCTGGATTTTGTGTCACTATTGGGGGCCTGAAAACGAAAAAAAAATTAGAGGCAAATATCATGTAGTTTACTGGCATGTTATTTTGCCAAAACATCCCTTGCTGTGATCTAGTTTCGAAAAAAAATATTTTAAAGTTCCAGCGATTTTTTTTTCCGGCTGACAATTTAAAAAGTTTGAAAATTTGTTTAAAAAGCCGTTTTCGCCTTGCCTAAAAGGTCAAATCGTCACGCAACTTTAGGTAGATGTTGGCAGCGCTAAGAAAGTCTATTCACCATCAAACTTTTCACAGTAATTACAATATAACTTTAAAATGAAATCATTTAAAATTTTTCCTGTAGTTCTCTTTGGTATGATTTTTATCACCGTTTTTGTAGAGGTGTATTTTGCACGATGTTTTGGGAGACAAAATGAAGACTAACTTTGACCGGTTTAAACGACACGTGGTACCTAAAATTTCGACATATTAACCAGACCAGATGAAAGCTCATTTATCAAAATTTACACCTCGAAAGTTTGGCCTTTGGAAATTAAGTCTTGTCTCGGCAGTTAAATGAAACGTGATGCCACCCAGGCGCCATGCGAGTGTCCAGAATTCGATCTTCATTTCAAGCTAGTTATATAGTCAGTTTGTCGAAAATACACAGAAAAAATTAGATGACCATTGAAAGTAGTCAGCATCGTTATGTTTCTTCTGTGAAGCTGTGAATGTTAAGTAAAGTCGCTTTTAATCTTTCTTAATCACGCTTTAAGTGCCAGCATGTCTCTTTTGCCTACCTAAATATCAACTCGATCGCCTTCAGAAAGTCCAGAACGCCGCAGCTAGAGTTGTTTTTCAATCGTCTAAGTTCGACCACATAACGCCTACTCTTGTTGACCTACACTGGCTCCCTTTAGAGTTTCGAGTCCAGTTCAAACTGCTTCTAATTGTCTATAAGTCCTTACATAGCCAAGCTCCAGATTATATTAACGATCTTCTGTCTCTGAAAACCGAATCCGACTGTTCTCTTCGTTCGTCCTCACAGTTTCTTCTTTCAGTTCCCAGAGTCAACTACTCTATATTTGGGGATCGTGCTTTCACCCACGCTGCACCGGTTCTATGGAACTCTTTTACCACTGACTATTAGTTCTAGTAGCATTATTTCTGTGTTTAAAAAAAGACTTTTCTTTTTAAAAAGGCTTTTAATTTGTGAATTTTAGTCTATTTGATATATATTCTTATTGTACAGCGCTTTTGAATATTGACCAATAGTTAAAGCGCTCTATGAATATATTATTATTATTATTATTATTATCATTATTATTATCATTATTATTATTATCATTATTATTATTATTACTATCATTATTATTAACGCGACAGAGGCGGTTTAGGAACTTAAAAACATTCCGAAACATTTGTTAAACAAAAACATCGCTTCTTATACTTGAAGAAATGGTCTGTTTAGTTTTAACTACATATCCAAAAATACATTTCAGCGTCTTCTTAAAACTTAAACTTAGTAAAAGAGAAGTATGTTAGGTTTGGTGACTTATATATAACTACCGAAAACGTAGAAAACATTTGAGAATTCTCCGGTAAGTTCATCCTTCGCGTGACCATTTTGTGTACGTGACCTAACCCCTGCTCACTTCTTCAAACTCTTATGAAGAATCTTTGGTGCCACACTGAAAATCCGCAAGGGAAAGTGCACTGGAAACATAACTGAGAGTAAGTGGTCAAATTTAACAGCTGTAAAAACACAGTTGCATATAGTTTTAGAAAAGCAAACTTAAACATAACCGAACGTGCAGATGACTAGCACCTTACGGCACTGTAAACGCAAGTAAATACCCGTTTTAGTGTAAAAAAAAATGTGTCTTTGGTCGACGCCGTGCAACATGTGCAGCTTAGATAGCCATGAAATTACATCAAATTTATTAATGATATTTGTGTAGATGTCAAGGTAAATCGTTTTCTCTCGATACAACAGCATGCGTACTCCTTAACAAGAAGTAGCTCGATTCTATTGTGACCGTTTACGCTTAACATTTAATTACAGCTGATAATAAAAAATCTTCCAATTCAAAAGAGGGTGCATCAAACTACTGCGAAATCACAATATTTATTTGAGTTCTACATATGCACTCATGTAACGCATGTGCAATGCGTCAGAAACCTCCTGGCAACGCGCAAAGTGTATCTTACATGGATGCGACGGTTGAATAATTATTTCAGCTCGCTGCGTACCTGTCGATCATGACGCTGTTTTAACGCGACCATTTTTCCAACTCCCGAGAGGGTTAAGTCAACTAACATGTAATAACCCCACTTTAATAACCTAACCAAGGAGACACTTGTTCGGGTCTCAAACACGTCTACTGAGAACTAACTCTCACCCCAATAATAAAAGGACCATTAGAACATGCCCAGTTACGGGGGAAATTTTAAAATCGCACGATTGTGTTCTTTTTGTTCATTGCTCGCTTTTTTTAGAGTTATATTAAGTTATCCATTTACTCCATTGGCTGCATTTCTTTTTAAATCTTATCTCGTACTTATATTTTGTGTTTTTTGTTTGTTGTTCAATTACTGAGGCTCTTGTCCTAATTAACTTAAAATAACCAAAACAGAAACTCCTAAACCACGTAAAATGCCAAAATTGCTGATTAAAACTTACTTATTTAAAAAAAATGTTATCGATTAGGCGATCTGTTCAGCCACTATAGCCCTAGGTATTGAAAACAAGCAAACGAGATAACCGATCAAAACTGATTAAGATAGGTTACTGGCGAATCTGGCATGTGCACGGGGAAACAGCTTCACCAAGTTAGGCAAGGTATGTATCAAATCTTTCGAGTTTGTCCACAACCAAATTAAAAATTGTTTAATCATTCGATTCACATTCCAACATAACTGAGCGAGAATCATACAGAATGTGTAAAAAACAAAGCCTAGCCAGCTTGCGAGAGCATGTGCTCCGAATCACGTGACTGTGAACTGTCAATCATTTCTTACAGTATTGAGCTTTTCATCGAATGGCAGGTTCATGAACATTCAGCTCCAAGTTCTGGCAAATACTCTGCAGCATGCCAAGCTTTAGCCTCTTCAACGTGTCGTTCTTCACTATGGTACAGATATCGAACTGATCGAACACTATCGGGTGCTGAAGAGAGATGGTTTCTGGGGCCAAATTCCCTGCCATCGTGAGGTTGATTTCCTCCTCGCTGGCCTGAGCATCGCGATGATCCGGTAGTTGTTTCCAAACCTTGGCACCGTCAGGTCCTTGGGCACGTCTCATCTCTCTTGCATCTACTTCCCCATCTAATTTTCTACCTGACGTTTGGCCAATATTGAATTTGGCATCAAGGTATGCCTTTTGCTTCTCAATAAGCCTGTAGGCTTTCTTGGTTGACTTAAAATCCCAGTCTTATTACAGCAATCAGTTCGACGTTCACTTCCTGGAACTAGTTGCAGAGTTGGTATGGTTTCCACACCTTTTTCCACTGCAGATTTATATACGATCTTGGCCAGGTCTAGCAAAGATCTCTTCTCTAAAGACCTTGTGAACTTTTCTGAGGACAGGCGTTTCTCTAAGGCAGAATGCCTTTGAAAAAATTTCACGCACCCGTCTTGATGCCTCTGTTTCATCACCAGCAACCTCTTCATGCGTCTCAGAGACTTCAGGTTTCTCTGTAGTCTCCGACTCCGTCTGCGTGGGCTGCTTTTTGCTGAGCAATTTAAAACCACCTGTGGAAAATGTTGACCCCATCCAGCGATAACTACACTCTGAAAATAGAATGATGTTGTCGTCATCAAAAGATTCCGTAAAGAAGACGTTGTTAACTTGTGGTAATTTTTTATGCGATTTTGCAAAGAAGAATCGGTACGAAAAAGACCATGCATGTAAAAAAAAGTATTGCGATGTTAATTGTAAATTGGCTAAAGTGAAACTGGCTAACGGATCTGACCGACAGGAAAAAAAAGGAGAAACAGTAAGCGGGAGGGAAGCGATCACTTAACAAACACATGCACGGATGCACGGTAAGACGGTCGGGTGATGAGCACACCCACGAACACGGGTGTGGTCGAGTATGGACGGGGGACTTGCGCACGGACAGGTGGCAAAAAAAAATTGCAACATATCAAAAATATGCTACTTGTCAACACTGTATGATGTAGCTCACTAGCACTTACCGGAAGATTGCTTCTCTAATTTGATATCTTTCCCACTCCCGATTTCATAGGCACGCCAAGCTATAATGCTTACGGGGTTGAACTTAAAATTGTTGAGCTTGCTGATACCGGAAATCTTCCTTGCCTCATCAATAACGAAATCCTCCATGCTGTCAATTGCAACTACTCTCGCTCCTTCGATGCCTCAGTGGGAAAGAAGAGCTTCTTGGAACTGACATCCTGTCGTTGCCTTCGTTTATGTAGACCCTTACGAGGCCTTTACATTTTGCCACAAGTCTAACTGCGGCACCTTTACCTCCCTGCGGGTCAGAAAAGTCAATTCCTATAACCTGGACTCCAGTAGATTCTGCAATGGCTGGACACGCTAGGATCGAACATGATGAATGATAGCAACCGGCGTTGTCTTGCCTGAAATATGCCTTCGTTCCTTCCCCGTGTTCAGCTTTAGGGTCTTCAGAACATCCTGCATGATAGCCACAACTTCAGGACCTCCTTGACTGCACGATTGGATTTCATGGGTGAATCCTTGCCATTCGAGGAGGCCATTTGCGCGACGATAGATTTTCACAAAAATAATTCTCGGAAAGTTCCTTAAAAAATATGAAGATGGTTTCCTCGACGGATTTTTATATTGTTCTTTCATATCCAAGATTTTTTAAGCAGAAATAAAAGAATTTGAGGCGATTCTTTGTTTATCTGAACATGTTAAGCGTCACAGCTTAGGTCACGCAGAGGTCAATAAACTTGATAAATTGCATACATTGTCTATGCCATGAATGCTGTGAATGATCCAAATAGCTTTCTTTTTCTTCCTGTTTTAGCACGAAGATTTTTGTGTATATATGATAAGAAGCAACCAACACATCATTAATTTAGCGGCGTTTTAGCCAACACTGTGATTGTTTTCGACATGTTCTGAAGTTTGTAAATCCCATCAGCCGTGTTAACATGCGTGAAGAGACACGCTGGCACTTAAAACGTGATTAAGAAAGATTAAAAGATTAAAAACTACTTTGCTTTACATTCACAGCTTCACAGAGGAAACATAACGATGCTGATGCCGTTTAATGGTCATTTAATTTTTTCTGTGTATTTTCGACAAACATAATTAGCTTGAAATGAAAATCGAATTCTGCACGCTTACATGGCGCTTGGGTGGCATCACGTTTTATCTGACTACCGAGACGAGACTTAATTTCCAAAGGCCAAACTTTCCAGGTGTATAGTTTGATAAATGAGCTCTCGTCTGATATGGTTTTAATATCGAAATCTTTTAGGTACCAGCTGTCGTTTAAACCGGTCAAAGTTAGCCTTCATTTTGTCTCCCAAAAAGACGTGCAAAATACACCTCTATAAAAACGGCGATAAAACCCAAACCAAAGAGAATTACCAGAAAATTTCTGTATGATTTTATTGTGCTGTGATATTATAATTACTGTGCAACGTTTGATGAGGAATGGACTTGTTTAGCGCTGCCAACATGTTTCTAAAGTTGCGTGATGATTTGACCCGCGTTTAGGCAAGGCAAAAACGGCTATTTTAGCCAAGTTTCTAACTTTTTTAAATTTCAGCCAAAAAAAAAAAAAAAAGAACGCTGGAACTGTAAAATATTTTTTTCGAAACTAGATCACAGAAAGGGATGTTTTGCTAAAATAAAAGAAAATGAAATTTTTCGTCACTGATTTTCGATTCTCGAAATAATCTGGCGGCTGGCTCATTCAAACTGGGTTGTCACTAGAGGTGTCACTAAGCTGTTATTTTGTTGTTGTTGTTGTTGTTTTTTTCTATTTTTTTTTTAATCGTACGCTCATGCAAAGGAGAATAAACAGAGGACTAAAACACACCCTTGAACACTGAATTACACAGAATATTCTTCATTTGATAGCGAGACTATTTGAGGAAGAGGGGAAGGGTCTAATGGTAAATTTGACACTAGAATTTTACCTCAAAATCCCTTACAAATTTTTCTTCGATAATCCATTTTTGCGAACGAATACAATGCATGTTTTAGAGGCAATTTCTTAGTCTGTGTTTTAGTGCGGCTTTATTTGGACATGACCAATGATATGCATGAAATATGCAATACAACCCATTCAAATGCCTGTTTTGAAGGTCAAATTTGACTTGTTTCTCTTACATCAATATTAAGAAACACTCCAAACTTATAGCCATTGCAGCTGGGTATTGTTACTGAAAATGCATGATGGCAATTTCTTCAACTGGTTGTTGTCCAGCCACCAGCCAAAATTTAGTAAATTTAGTGTCAATTACATAGTATTTGACAACAAAGTTCAGAAAACAAATATGCTTCAATCTATTCCTCATGTGCTAATACGAGGGCCTAAAATATCATACACTTTATTAATCCAATATTCTCATTGATTTGATATCTACATTTTAGTCTGACATCTCAAGGCACCAGAGAGGATAAGAAGCTATAATCTGTGACAATATGAATTGAGATAGATTCGATTTTTTTAGCTCTGAAAGCAACTTGATTACCTATCGTTGTACTACACAAGGCTCGACATTACACAGTGTCATGTATTGTAGTTCTCATAATAATACAAGCAACACTGAGTAGGGGATAAGGGTTGAGTAAATTAGCAGCAATGGTTTGGAGCGGAAAATATTGGAATAGTCATATGAAACGTATATTGAAAATAGTTTGTTGAAGATTACATAAAACCTGTTTAATCGTGCACGCACAGATTCATATGATATGATCAGGCTTATTTCGCAAGACAGAGGGGGGGAATAAAATCTGTATCTCTGCTAAGGAATCAGCGGAACCTTTTGAAATCAATAGAAACCCGACTCAGTAGTCTTGCATTCAAGCTGTATTAGACAAACTTTGCATATTTTATGATTAGTGATGTTCGCTCCTAAGGGTGGATGAGAAGGATTATTTGCACACAGATTTGTCTAAATCAGAATAAGTAGAAAGTTTGAATGTTTTAAAAAAGGCTGCTATCATATTCTGTTCAATCCTGTTTTTTTTTCTCCGCTATTGATTTTGAACAATTTTCTTTAAATTTACACCTGAATCTTAACAAAATATTTCTGGTTTAATATTGAACACCTTTTTAATAGGTTGAATGTTTCCACCGCCCCGCGCAAAATTAAAACTTCAAAGTAAAAGGTTTGCCAAACAAAAAAATAACTTATAATAAAAGGAAACGAGGTAACCAAGTTCTTGTTACACTGTAAGTGAAGAGTCTGAAAAAAATGTAATCAAGAAGCTTTCCTTTTGCCTACTATCGTTTCTTTTTCCCAAGCATTATCGGGGCCACTATATTGCATTCGTTTTTTAAAACAAGTCACCTTTTTCTGCTCTGCCAACCGCAAAACTCCCCTCCTCCACCCCTTACGAGTTTCTCGAGCGCAAATGATTGGTGATCTTTTTCTCCGTGTCTTATGAAAACTCCGATACCAAAAGCAACTAATCTTCTTACATTGTATTTTTTTTGGAATCACTTTAAATGTTTTTTTTAGGAAGTAAGCAACTATTATTCGAAAAATTGTTCGCATTGTAACCAAAACAGGATATCCCACGCGGTATAACGGCTCTAGCTTTTTTTTTTAACTTTGGTGAATACGTCTGATCATTTCAGTGTAGTAACTGTTACAACTAACTCTTTAAGACTTTCATTTTCCCTGTGCATTGTCCTTTTACATTGCCTGCAGGATTAAAATTAGGAGGAATAGTCTTCACTTTTGACTTACAGAGTTCTTAGGTTGGTATTCTTCATGAATATCTCTTTTGGTAAGTCCTCCAACCGATTGTTGTCCAAGTACCTGTCAACAAATGATGGCAGTTAGTTTGTGTAACGAGCGTTCAGCTGCATTGCTGATTTAAATGCGTTATCGTTATTATCAATACCTTCAAGTGGTGAGAAATGTTTTGGATAAGAAGCAAAGCTACTGATACTGCAAGAGATTCATATTTTGAGCCAAACGTGTCCGCTGCATTATTACATTTCGTTGATTGCGCGGAGCTGATATATCAGAAATCCTTCCATGTAACATGTATTAGCCATTGGCCAATCCTATTTTGGCGGTCGTGCTTTCTTTGGTGGCTTAATTATACCTCCCATGATAACGCAGTTAACGATCTCGCTATAATCTGTCCTTGGGGTTTTTGTTGTTTAAGGTTTCAAATTAGCTTTTACAAACTGTAACTGCTCATTGTGATAACAAATTCAAAAATGCTTGCCTCACCATTCGAATACATATGCATTATTGACCAAATCTGTTTCGTTCAAGATGGCTGGATATTGTCCTCGTCCTTTTTTATTTTTTGCGTTTTTGTGGTCCGAGACAAAATTGATATCCATTAAAACGCGAAAAACAGAATAACGCCAATATCTAGCCATCTCGACAGGACAGATTTGGTCAATAACGGCTTTGTTAGGTTGGAAAAAATGTTCGACATAAAAAGAATAAGCAATGACTTGTTTACTTCGAGAGCCAGAAAAGAAATCAAACAGTGTTTGTAACGCAATAAACCCATGAGAGTCGTTTAATGTTTTCTTTGTTTTTCGCCTTTTTAGTACTCTGAATGGTCGTCATTGCAAAAAAAATTCATGAACTTTGTAGGTCCGCTCCACGCAGTCCTTTCTTGAGCTGGATCATGGCAGGTGTAGACAATCTCTTTTGGTTTTAATTTTCAAATTTCAATTTCCGTATTCATGCATGGTGCGTGTGATTTTTCAAATTAACGAATCACTTTAACATGGCTGAGATATTGGGGTTTTGCGGTGTTGCGGTCTTGACCCTTTTTTAATGCTGTATTGCGGTGAAGAAGAACTCACATTGCGGTTTTGCAGTGATCTCAAAGCTTACGATGTACAATGTTTGTAATTTTAAATTGACGGTGTTTGGTAAAATAGAACATTTCCAGCGTTGAAAGTTCCAGTGTTGAAGAATAACTTCGTTGGATTTTTTAACCTGTAGTTAATTGTCCAACAAAACGAGCTAATCTTTAATAAACGTTGGCTGATCAACCCCAAGCTGTGTTCGATAATATCTTACTTGACCTCTGGACCACTACAACACGCATTATGAGCCAGTCAAAGACCAGCGCGTGGTAACGATGATTGAAACCGGATCAGGTAAAACCTGTGAGTATATCATACTGTCGGCGTGTTGATAATATCCCTTGTGGAGATGCGGTGTTTGTTCCGAACAAATGGGGGATCTGACTACCGCAAACAGAATAGAGTCTATTTTGTTCGCGGTGTTGTGGTATTCAGAACCCCCCATGTTCCCCTCCCTTAAAGAACTTTAATCTTGACATTAAAACTGACGTGGACGTTTGCCGCGTTTCTTGATTGTTGTTCTTGTTGTTGTTGTTGTTGTTATTGTTTATTACTATTATTACGGAGTTAGTTTGGTTTCTTAATTCCTTTTGACTTTTCGTTTACGCCAATTTGTTATCCCTTAATTTCGAATTTAATGAGGTTTTCGGAGTTTTTATTAAAGCCGAATGAGCTGGTTACTTTACAAATCGCGTTTTGGTCTCTTGATAGTTTGGTTAGATTGACGCCTCCGTGTTTAGTTAGTGCTTTTTAGATAGAAAATTATAGTTAAAGTTTTAAGTCAGGATAAGACTCCGTGTAATCAAGCTCCTTTTTGGAGTAAAAGACAAGTTTAGACCGTAATTCTCGATAAAGTAATCAAGACCCGCGGGCAACAGTAAGCAATAACTTAGTTTATGATTATGTCACATAGCTGTGATTCAAAGCGATACTTCACCTTTCTTTTAGTTCCTTTAATTGTCACGTGTTCTTTTCCAAAGTTGAGACTATTTTTAAATCTATGTGTAGTGTATAGTAGTATCCACATGTGGAAACGAATGCAAGGGATGTAATACACTCGGGGCCCACGAATTTGCATGTATATATGTAGCGTGTATTTAATTTATTGCAGTAGTTCTTTATTGGTTAAGAGTAAGTGTGTAAAGGACGTGAGTAAACGGTTTTCAATTTAACCGCGGTGTATTACACTATGTATGTTCGCACAATACTCTGGTACTTTCTTCAAGTAGAGATAAAAGTATTATTTTGGGTCAAAAATTAGAACATATTGAGTCTTGTTGACTCTCATTCCCACAAGTTGGCTTGTTTTGATTTTATTTGGCACCAACACATCGTTCGGCCGTTCAAAGTGCGATCTACGGTCGACTATGCAGTCGTACAGTTGTCTTTTCAAAATTCGCGCCGTGTAACTTCGGCTTACATCCCCAAGCCCCTTACACCCATCTGCTGGCTGAGCCTTCAGACTATTCCCATTGAATCTAGCGGTGTCATAAATATTGCATGCGCTATATCATCTGTGGCAATACCTCTAAAGAATGAATAATTTTACAAGCAAGTGCGATTAGCAGCCAGAATTTCACAACTCTAGTGGTTGTTCGGCAACATTCTTAGCTGTCTCTGCTCGAAAAATATTTATTGTGAAATTTGTGCGTTATGGCTGACGGAAATAACCCTTAAATCTCGCCGGAGACCAAATTTCTCTGCTGTGTCAAGCCTTTGGAAACTGAGCGTGATTTTTTGACCATTCTTGTTCTCTCATCCCATAGTTGGGTTTATTTTCTGCAAAACGAACCCTCCTTAAGCCTTGTTTCTCTGCAGAAAACTTCACCTTGGTATTTCAAAACCGGTCTCCTCTCTCTGTTTCATCCTCCATGCCGAAATGCCTTAAACATTGTTTAATGTGTTCGCGCTATCATTGTTTGCCGCCTTTTTTGAAGAGGCCCTTACTTTTCGTGTCAACTGCCGCTGGCAATTTCTGCGCCAGCGCGCATCAGAGTTGCGGGAGGAAAACCCTAGGCAACTGACCATCATTTGCTTGGGTGCTAGGAATTCATCTACAATGACTGATATGCGGCTCCATTTTCATGATTTCCACGCCCCATATCCTTGAGCCACCTCTGCCGGATCTGCTATGTTTCCAGTGTGTTCTATTTTAAATTTGCCTTCTAGGAAGGCCTTCTGCTTAGCACTAAAATGGAAAGCCTTTCTCGAAGATGGTATTGCCCAGCTCTACAGTAACGCCTGAATTCTTTACTCTGCAATCTCACAAGTGGCAATATAGGTCTATGCACTAGATCCTTCCTGATGTTTTTCAAAGGCATCTTTGCCTTGTCGAGAAGCGAGTGCCTTTCCCCTGTAAATATGCACTTGCCGTACTGTATACGCCGCAACACTTTGCAGTGGTGCTGAAAAGTACTCACGCATCCTTAAACTTAAAGAGAAAAAAAAGATCGGCGTGTTTGTTGGCAATGGATGCAACTTCTCTTCTTAAACGATGTCTTCTGTCTTTCTTGAAGAAGAGACTGCTTTTTGTCAAACAAGAGGATGTCTTAGAATTCTCCAAAATAAAAGTCACAGTCTGGAAAGACTGAATCCCTCTCTGAACCCATCAGTTTGAACAAAAAGAAAGAGAGGATAAAAAGATGCCCATAGAAAATGACTGTAAATAACTCTCTTTTACCAAATTAACATTTGCTAAAAGTGAGCAAGAATTATAAGGAAAGAATGCAAGTGTTTGGGGTAACGGACGTGTGCTTTGCAATTGTGGCCCAGGACAGGGGGGTCCGCTTGTCGTGTAACCCGAGAGAAGCAGAAGGCAGTTCACGACAGCATTTCGTGAGGCGAATGCGCAATCTATGTTTGGCGCTAATGCATGGTATGTACAAATTCATTAACAATACTCATATTAAAGGGTAAATATGGCAAACATATTGATTTTATGGTTTGTTACCAGTTTCAAATTGTATCCGTATCGTACAGGACGCTTTTGCATTTTGGCTTGTTTTGTTTATAAAATAACCGCCAACATTTTGAATATCAGGTAACCTGAGCAACAGAAACGACGAAAGTTGAACTAAATTAGCTCTCTATCCAGTGTAGAAACGATTTTTCGCCCCAAAACGGCCTGGTGTCTTTTCAACGTGCGCATTGTTGATTTTTCACTTCCAATTGCGTGACAAGGAATAGCGTATTTTGACCTCTGTGTCAGTTTTATTTGGGGTCCTAAAATTTTGTAGTCTTGAGTAGCCCAAAAATTGTATTGGATTTTTGTGAATAAGAAGCCTTGTTCTTCGCTGGACTAACTTGGTATAACCCCATGCCATGTATCAAGGTGCGATTTGACCCTCTCAATTTTGCCATTTCTTTGTCCGCCTAAATGAGTGGAATAATGAAAGAAAACAAAAATTGCCCAAAAACTTAGTTCGCGACGGACGTTTGTAACTACGTGTTCTTTCCATTGAGAAAATCGTTGGTCACATTTATCGTTTGGTTTATTCTCAAGCGACGTTCAAGTTGTTGGTTAACTAGACCTAGTGAAGCTGACACGAGAGCCACCAAATGGATTTTACCGCGGTTCGCGTAAAATGAAAATGCAATGGAACTTAAAGTTTTTTATCTAAAAAGAATTCATCCAGACGTATATTCTGCCAAAGCTAGAGGATTTTCATTTTTTTCATATTGCACACCTCCAGGCGCTATTTACGGAGCGCCGCTCTTAAGTAATTAAGTTTAATTTGATCTACGAACAAATTCGGCCAAAGTCCGGCGCTCACCATGTAAAAGTTTGTTTAGAATGATGCTATTAAATATTTATTACTTTCTTTGTATTTATATCCGAAGTTATCAGCTCAAATTTCTTAAAAAAAGGAGCTTCTTCCTGTTCAATGTTGTACACTTTTCTCATCCACAAAATATTTCTATTAGATTTTAAAAACAATTTTCAACTAAAAGACTTCGAAAAAGGACAAAATGGAAATAACACACCAGACCCCATTGCACTCTAATTCTAGCGCATCCCTTAATCCAGTTTAACAGAAATATAAACAACAGTAACTGATAAAATTCAAGTACGGCTATAAGGAACCGGATGTCCTCTATAAAGGTCCTAGAGAATCCGTGGGGGTTCGTGAGTTATCTAACACCGTCCTCTATTTTTTGATAATGTGCAGAGAAAAGAGCTGAGGTGTTCACCACTGGTATGTCGTTACTTAATTGAGATAAAGAAACGTGGTTCAGAGACACTTGCATATGGGGTCTGGATTTAGGAAGGACTAGTGCACTGGATTAGTACCTCCAACGTCTTGAACATTTTTTTCAGATCAACAAAATTTCTAAATTTCGCGTAGACCGTGACCATGTTTACAGTGATTGCACTGTAAGTTTAATTGACTGGCTCATTTAAAATGAATTGTCACTATAGGTGTCACCAGGCTGTTTTTTGTTTTTTTCCTTTTTGTGTTTTTGTTTGTTTGTTTGTTTGTTTTTTTCATTCGTTCGTTCGTGCAAAGAAGAATAAACAGAAGAAGTCTGAAACACAGCCTTAAACACTGAACTACATAGAACATTCTTGACTTGATAAAGAGACTACTTAAAGAAGAGGGGAAGGGTCTAACAAATTCCCTTACAAATTTTTCTTTGATAATCCATTTTTGCGAACGAATACAATGCATGTTTTAGAGGAAGTTTCTTAGTCTATATTTTAGTGCGGCTTTATTGGGACATAAGCAATGATATACATGAAAATTGCAATATAACCCACGCATACAAAAGTCTGTTTTGAAGGTGGGATTTGACTTGTTCCTCTTACACCAATATTAAGAAAGACTCCAAACTTACAGCCAAAACAGCCAGGTATTGCTACTAAAAATGCCTGATGGCAATTTCTTCAACTGGTTGTTCTGCAGCCGCCTGCCAAAGTTTAGTATATTTAGTATAAATTACATAGTATTTGACAACAAAGGTCGGAGAATAAATATGCTTGAATCAATTCCTCATGTACCGATACGAGGGCCTAAAACAGACACTTCATCGAACCAATGTTGTCACTGATTTGATATCTCCATTTTAGTCTAACATCTCAAGGCACCAGAGAGGATAACAAGCTATAATCTGTGACTATGAATTGGGATAAATTGGATTTTTTTAGCTCTGAAAACAACTTGATTCTTACAAATGATTTTTCACCCTCTTCCTATTACCTATTGTTGTAATACACAAAGCTTGACATTACACACTGTCATGTATGGTAGTCCTCATAATAATGCAAGCGACACTGAATAGGGGATAAGGGGTGAGTAAATTAACAGCAATCGGGTTTGGAGCGGGAAATGTTGGATTCTTCATATAAAACGTATATTGAAAATAGTTTGTTCAAGCTTACATAAAAAAACCTGTTTTATTGTTCACGCACAGATTCATATGATACGATCAGGCTTATTTCGCAAGACAGGGAGGCCGGAATAAAATCTGTATCTCTGTTGACTGCCTGGTAAGCCACAACGACAACTCATTACGGACGACAGTTTACAGGAAACCGACACGCACCGACAGATTACTAGACGAGTTATCCTACAACCCTACATCACACAAAGCCACAACTATCAGAACTCTAACACGACGCGCACAACTAGTATACGACTCGACAGACAGCTTATCCGACGAGAACAAATACCTTCACCGTGTTTTTTCGAGGAACAACTACAACAACGACTTCAACCGACGAAACACTCACGCCCCACTACCACTACCGAAACAAACGACACCGCAACCCCTACGACTACAGCAACCATACCGTACATAAAAGGCATGTCTCAAAACATCTCGCGCATCTTACTACCCTTCAATATCCGCGTCGCCCACAAACCTATCACCACACTACTTCAGTTACTAACAACGTTAAAGACAAAGACGAACCGAGGAACAGACAGGGAACGATTTATAAGATCAGTTGTTCCGACTGCCAAGCCTCCTACATCAGTGAGACTGGCAGAAACCTCACAACAAGACTGACTGAACACGGACGGGCGACGAGGAAGGTGATATCAGCAATCACATTGCTGAACACCATCGACTTACCAACCACAACATTGACTGGGACTCTGCGCAATGCCTAACCTACAGCACTGACTATTTTCAACGACTGACTCTGGAAAGCTGGTTTACTAACTTAGAACAGACTCTCCTAAACAGATGTCAACAACTACACGCTCCATACAAACGACTCATTCAGGACATAAACATCACAAACGACCGAAAAATAACGACCTAACTTAACCGACAGATCGAAACTGACCAATCACGACCGACTTACGTCAATAACATCACGGCAAAACCAACCGATCATTTTACACGAACTGGAATAAGAACATTCTACTGACACAACAATCATTCACTTGACTCTGAAGATGACTTCCGCACAGGTTGTCGAAACGTCAGTCACTACCACCGGCAACAATCCTTCTCAGGACTACACTCACCCGGACGATCAGACTACACCTTCACATGCAAATAGTTTGTTGAAGATTAAATGAAACCTGTTTTATTGTGCATGCGCATGCACAGATTCATATGATACCATCAGGCTTATTTCGCAAGACAGAGGGAGGGAATAAAATTTGTATCTCTGCTAACTTAGCTGAAGCTTTTTAAATTAAAAAAAAAAAACCTGACATAGTAGTCTTGCATTAAAGCTGTATTAGACAAACTCTGCATATTTTATGATTAGTGATGTCCGCTCCTAAGGGTGGATAAGAAGATTATTCGAACACGGATTTGTCTAAATCAGAACAAGCAGAAAGTTTAAAGGTCTCAAATATGGCTGCTATAATATTTTCTTCTATCCTGGGTTTTTTTTTTCCGCTATTGGTTTTGAACAATTTTCTTTAAATTTACGCCTGAATCTAAACAAAATATTTCTGGTTCAATATTGAACACCTTTTTAATACGTTGAATGTTTCTATCGCCCCGCGCAAAATTAAAACTTAAAAGTAAAAGGCTTGGAAAACAACAAAATAACTTATAATAAAAGGAAACAAGGTAACCAAGTTCTTCTTACTCTGTAAGTTAATAGTCTGAAAAAAGTGTAATCAAGAAGCTTTCCTATTGCCTACTATCGTTTCTTTTGCCCAAGCATTATCGGGGCAACTATGTTGCATTCTTTTTGGAAAACAAGTCACCTTTTTCTGCTCTGCCAACCGCAAAACTCCCCTCCTCCACCCCATACGAGTTTCTCGAGCCAAATGATTGGTGATCTTTTTTCCGTGTCCTCTGAAAACTCCGATACCAAAAACAACTAATCTTCTCACGCTGTATCTTTTTCGGTTATCACTTTAAATATTTTTTTTTAGCAAGTAAGGAAATATTATTTGAAAAATTGTTCGCATTGTAACCAAAACAAAATATTCCACGCGGTATCACGGCTCTAATATAATATAAAAGTCGTAACATTTGATGATATTCTACTACATATATACACTGTAAGTGTCATTGTCCCTGATTATATGTACTTAGGCTGACTTTAAGTTGAGAAATGAAAATGTTATTAAACAATATCTCTTATAATACTAATTATATTCTTCTCATGCGAGTCTCAGAGAGGTTTATTTGATTTAAATTGATTCTCTTTATATCATAGTCAACTTAGTTCTTGTAGATTTGAAAGACTCAAATAGTTCTTACGTATATATTTCGTCACAATATATCTGAAGCGTTATTCATTAGCGTAATTTATTTTTTATTGGTAGGGATATTGGGCTACAGCCTCTTTTCCTTTCAACCTTCCACCCATGCTCCCTAAAATATACTTTGAATCCACAGCAGAAAGAAGATTATCATTCATTTCATTTCTTGGCCTGGTAACCCGTAAAGCTTTTTACCGCGAAAAGGACGCTAGGGAGTTTACGCCGGCAGAATCAAGCGGAAGCGGACGAGTTTCCTCCCCCCTAGGATGGAAGAAATAAGCCTCCAGTGGCTCCGCAACTTTCCATATCCCGCCTCCTTCCTCCCACCCTAAAACTCGAAGGGTAACTAGGCTAAGAACCTGTAGACTGGGTTGATATAAATATATCATAACGATTGTCTGATTGAAGACTGCAAAGTGTGGCCTTATCTGTCAATATTCTATTTTAAACAATGTTAATCTTTTTTTTTTAACTTTGGTGAATATGTCTGATCATTTCAGTGTAGTAACTGTTACAACTATCTCTTCAACACTTTCGTTTTCCCTGTGCATTGTCCTTTTACATTGCCTGTAGGATTAACATTAGGAGGAATAGTCTTCATTTTTGACTCACAGTTCCCGTAGGTTGGTATTGTTCATGAATATCTCTTTTGGTAAGTCCAACAGGTTATATTTGTGAAATTCTGCGTGAGACTGTTTCAGTCTCTCCCACGTCGCAGCGATAAATAAAGAGTTATTTGTGTCGGTTGGTACTTACAGTGTCCAGAGCCATGTAGTCCTGTTGAAAACTCCCAGGGGTAAGTTCTTTAACTGATTGTTCGACAAGTCCCTGTTAACAAGAAGTGAATACGTCAGATAGTTAGATTTGCACTGTTAAACAGCGTGTAGAGCCTTTTTGGACTCTTAGAAATAACTTTGGTCGATGAGGTTTGAAGGGAGGTTTTTTCGATGAATATGAAGTGGGACACTCCATTCGATTAGCCATGATAAAACTCTTTCGCAGAAGTATTTTTAGAGAGCTAATTCAAGATTTTTCTAGATGATGCTACAAAAGTTAATAGTTTAACCGGCTCTCGATTACCCTCCTCCCCTGCCCTTAACTCATGATCGACGACTTTTTTAAATAATTACGTAAATAAGTAGGTCGACAATGTGGTAGAAGTCATAGTCCACTTCAAAGCCATTCCCTCCTCTGTGAAATATTTAATTGCCGCCACTTTCGCTAGAATGGTTACAATCGCATTGTTACTGAACATTTACGTCGCTGATAATGAAAGTAAAGCAATATTATATAAGGTTTACCAAACACTTAAAAACGGAGTATTAGATAAATGGGAGCTTTTCACACATTGTTCTATTGAGTTGTGTCCATTTTCTCTTATGAGGGTCACTTTATTTATTCATATAATATGAATATACCTAACGTGAACAGCTGATTCTGAATGGTCCATGCAAGTTAGTTATTAAATCAACTGAAACATCACACTTTCTATCGGTTTACTGGCGTAATAACCCACGCCGAGGTGTAACAAGTCGCAATGGGGCTTAAGTCAGCGGCCAAAATGAAAGAAAACCTATGCTCTATTACTTTTTAGATTTTCTTAGCCTTTGCTAGTCTTCAAAAGTGAAACAGTCAAGGCGAACAAATCCTTAGAACCGGAGAGTCTTTTTTTTTCTTTATAGGATTGCTGGTTTGAGTAGATAAGAGACTCCAACTAATACTTCGGTAAGGACAAGTGTCAATCAGCCACAATCTTTAAAAAAAAAAAAAAAAAAAAAAAAACAGACAACGAAGTTACGGCGGTTTGGTCGATTTTTTTTTATGGATTTCTCTCGCCTTGAGATACATAAGTAAGGATGGGCCTTAACGTTACCAAACATCGGTAAAGGAGGCTCGAAAGGGTTTTATTGACCCCCCGGAGAATGGATTCCAAGATACACGCAAGCAAATTACTCGCGAGAGAAATAAGCGATGGCGCGCGCGATCAGATCTGCGGGCGAGTTGTAAACAAATATGTCAGCCATGGCCTCTGTTGTTGCCTGGGGATGTGGTTGTTTGAGCAACAAAAATGGAAAGTTTACTTCTTGAAAGCATGTAGGAAAACAGAAGTTTGTGTTCAGAAGAGTCGTAACTGACTTAAACAATGACCAAAAGTCATTTGAAAAATCTTATTTCATTCCAGAACTAAGAAAAAGCAGTTGTTATTGTATCACTTTTCGACTAAATCTTCGAATTTACGCTATATGTTCTTTTCAGCCAAAATTATAGTGTCGGAAAGTAATAGTTAACTTGCCAAGTTAATCATTAACAGTCATTCAACTGACAACTGACACATGGCCGAAATTTGAACTGACAACTGACATTTCTACCCCCCTCCCCCCCCCCCTCCATCCAGACCCTCTTATATGGCGTACTCTGATCTTTCAAACCCGGTCTAACATTTAAAAAGTGTCATAGTCACGTTATTTTCGTACGGCACCCGAACTTAATTCTTCCTGAGATATCATCAAGATGGGAAAGGAATTAACTGGACTTAGTGCAATAACTAGAGATTATTCCAATACAACTGAATTCACCTTTTTTTTCTTTTAACCATCGGACTACCATCATGCATTAAAGTAACTTACGAAATTCATAGTCGTCGATTTAATTTTCTATTCACTCTGACAGCATTTATTTGGCATTAGGTCCAATTTTAACATCAAAAGTGAAATCAAGAAAGTCGTCGAAGCTCCTTGTCGCATTGCAAGTGTTCACCAGCAGGTACCTTATCGAGTCCAAGTGATATATTTTGCTTAAGCCATAAATTGCGATAAGGTGCTGTGCGCTCTTTGTTACATTGCTGTAGAGATATATCAGTGGCATATATCGGAAGAAAATTACCTTTACGCTGTACTTTTGATCATCTCAGTTAATAGTCTCTCACCGTTAACTGTGGTGAAGTAATTTTTTGCTCTTTGGACTATTTTCTCCATAAAGGTTTTGTGATCGATTTTAATTTGACTCCCCTTCGAGAAGACTTTTTTATTCAGTTCCGGCACAAACAATGTTCATATTTCCCATGCACTGCACCTTTTCGCGTGACTGTCATGGAAGTGTTAGGAATTTATTTATTTAATGTAAATTATTTTTTTTATTATTCTCTTAGGATCAGTGTAGTTCGTGATTATTTGTATCTGTTACGTAATTTTTATTCTTCACTTGTGTAAACTGTTGTGTAATTAACCTTTATTGTGTATATCAAATAGTTTTCTTCATTCTTTCGGGCACCTTGCGTCCATGTGTATTTAAGGATTTGGGTGGTTTGGTACGGTGTGGTTTTTTTTTTTTGAAGAAGTGAGGTGAAGGTTTGTGAGTTACGAGCGAAGAGCGTGGAAAAATTTGAGTCAACGGAGACTCGGCACAGTATCATTTCTGAGAAATTCACTCAGAACAATCGTTCCATTTCACGGTAGAAAACCATTTGCGGGGGAACGGGTGTGCAAAGAATCTACCAGACTGTGAGCTAAAGGAAGAAGAGATAGTAACTAACTCAATAACAAGTCTGAGCGAGTCAAGTTACGAGAAGTAAAAAGTTGAAAACTGCAAAGTTGTCAGAAGACGAAGCAAAGTTGAAACGAAGGAAACGAGCAAAGTTGAGAACTGGTGAGACAGGAACCTGGTTGGAGAAACGGGAGTTTGGTTTGTCAGGGCACTGTTTGTTGGTGGAGCGTGGTGATTTGTGGACAAGAGAAGAACACGGACGCGGGCGTAAGGTGAAACCCAACCGAACTGAACTAAAAAAAAAAAACCTTTTTTTTTATCTTAATAGTAATAATCTTGTAAATAGTTTTAGTGTACTGTAGTTTAAGTTAGCGTATTCCTGTAAATTAATTAGATCATTGTATTATCGTTATTGTTAGTCGCTTTATTGTTTTATTAGCATAATAAATATCTCTAGGCCTACGTTTAGTTGTATTGTGGCGTGTGTTCTCGGACTCGTTTATGTTCTGTGTTTTGTTTGTGTTAGGGGGCACCCACCTTTGTGGCGCGGATTCGTCACAGTGACCAAATGTAGTTATTTAAGCTAAGAGGAGTTTTCCACTACTGTGTATAAAACTCGAGTCCCGGAGTTGCCGAACAGAGCATTATGATGAGCTTGAACCATTTTTAAGGCTGACATCGTTCTAGACGGATTTTAAGGAAAAATTTCAAGAGTATTGCGTAACGGTCTAAGATCCCAAGTTCACGGTCTACCCGAGTATCAATTTGATCGTTAACAGAAAATTCAGAACGCCACAACCAGGGTAATTGCACAAAGTAAGAGATTTGAACAGCTCTCATAGGCCTACTCTTGCTTCCTGTATCATTCAGAGCTCAATGAATGAATGAATGAAAAACTTTATTTAAGTGTCTATGTTTTTAGCTATAAGCTAATGGGGGACACTAAAAAATTTAAAAGTCACATACATTTACATATGTAGATGATAGTTATTTACAGTAGATAATTGAAAAGATTATAAAGTTATTTAGTTAAGTTTTAAATTTCAACGAGAGTTGAAAGGTCGACTTTTCTTAAGTTCTTCTTTAACTAATTTAGAGTTTCTATCGTTGTTAGGTGTCTTGGTAACTTCGACCAGATGAGAGGTCCCATATATTTAATAGAATTCCTACCAAATCTTACAGTTTCGAATCTTGGCAGTTCAAAGTCACTGTTCCGTAAATTATATTGAGTGTTCTTTATATTAAATAAGTCAGAAATATTCTCAGGTACGAGACTGTGCTTAACTTTAAACATCAAACTGGCAATGTCTTGTAGGTGCCGATTGTTCAACGTCGGTAGTTTGGCGCGACTTAGCAGTTCTTGATAGGACGCTGATCAATTTAAAATCTGTTCTTTCTATTTTGAAGTCGTTAAACAATCTAAGATCTGTTATCTCTATAACCTGCCTCCAACTATGCTCTTTGCTAATCTACACAATCTCTTCTGTTCGTTTCCCGGTCACCTGCTCTAGACTCGGGGGATCGCGCTTTTGCTCATGCTGCTCCTGCCTTATGACATTCGTTGCCGTACATTACCCACCAGATCCTTTAGCCGCGTAGCTACTTTTAAGAAAGAATTCAAAACGTTTTTTTTTAGGAAAGCTTTGGTTTCTAGTTTTTGATAAATGATAAGGTACTTTTAAACATGCGCATAGTTTTTAGCGTTATTTAAATGGTTTTCTTTTTTGTGCTTATTTTATTAATTTTATTGAAGAACCCATTTAATTACGATACGGGCAGAACAAATTTAAAGTTCATCAATTTAGTCACTTCTCGCATATTTTCTTTCTTCTTTTTCTTTCCTTTTAATGGATTCATCGATGCGCTAATTGACATGTGCCTTGTATAGGGGTGGTTGTCTGCATTTTTATAATTTGTCGATTAGTTACACCGCCCATAAATTACTTTTGATACCGCATGAGTTCACTTCCACTTAAGTGCCATTCCTAGTCTGTTACAATGCTGATGACATGGCTAAAATTGCAAAGCTGACCTCGGACACTTTTTGTTGTTCTGGATATTGTCTATCCGATACCTTAATGTACATCTATTTGTGAAAACACCGTTTCACAGGAGCGGTTTTGGAAACTGCTCGCTCCGAGGATCGGCAATGTCGATAGCGTCATGTCTTGTACAATGTAGGAATAGTTTTGTTGTGCCGTTACCATGCTTATCACCCTTTTTCCCTTTGTGTAGCTCTGTAATTCAATGTGCTTAGTTCCTCATCTGCCAAAATTCATTCCAGATTCCAGACTGCTGGATTTTGAGACCTTCAGGATGTTGATACAACCATTTTACACAATGACCCACACGCTTCTGTTTGCAGGCTGAATATTTCGTTCATAGCGAAATAGATTTCGTCGAAGTTAAGAGGAAACAATCAAATTTGAAGAAAGGTATGTCATGTGTGTGATTGATACTTCCCAATTTGGACATACCATGTGCTTAGTGATCGCGCGTAGAATGTGAGTGAGTCTGTAGTAAAAGAAGACCTTAAGATTGAGACAAGAAAATGAGGGGTACTTTCCTATGAGTCGCCGTGCAGGTGAATTTAAATTTCGTCAAAGAACAATGATTAGAATCAAATCGTGTTAACCAACCGCTCATGATTGTTGACACTTAGCCCAGCGTAAACTGAGAGTTCTACGTGAAAGTTATAAATCTCCACAGTATCGCTTAGCCGTTCCTCTGTCAGACCCTTGTGATGTTGCTTTTGGTGTGCCGAAAGGTTCAATCCTTGGACCATTGCTGTTTGTGCTGGTTGTCAATGATTTACCTACTGCTATCAGTAAATGTAATATATTATTATACGCTGATGATGCTGTTGTTTTTGCAGCCCGCAAGGACATTAAAATCTTGGAGGATATTTTGAATGCAGAACTAGATGAAGTGAATAAATGGACTCTCACTAATTTTTTTTTTTGATCAACAAAAGAAAAACAGAATTTGGAATTTTTGGGACTTATGCTAGGCTTTCTAACGCAACTGACGCCGTAGTTGTCAAAATAGGTGATTATGAATTCAATAGAGTTTATGATTTTAAGTATTTAGGCATTCCTCTTGACGATAGTCTTAGGTGGAAAGACCATGTTCGTTATGTTATTTCTAAGGTCGGTAAAAGAGTTGGTGCCTTAAGGCGCCTTAGAGGGAATATCACTATACATGCAGCTCTTGAGATGTATAATTCATTAATTTTGCCCATTTTGATTATTGCGATGTTGTTTGGTCCAGCTGCAATAAAGCAGATATGGAAAGTCTTGAATCTTTGCAAAGGCGGGCCTAGAAAATTATAATTAAATCTAAATGGGGTACAACATCAACCGACTATCTTAATTTTCAGAGTTTAGAAGATCGCCGTAACGCTCATATTTTAGGTTTAGTGAAGAGGTGTTTAAGTAATAATGTACCACAGTTTTTAAAAATTATTTTAAGTTGAATAAGGAAGTCATTTTAAGAGAAACAAGAAGAAGCAATTTTATATACTTACCTTCAGTAAGAACTGAGACCGCCAAGAAAATTTTTTATTATAATGGCTCAGTTGTGTATAATAATTATTTATTAAATAGGAATCATTTTTAATTGTTATACTGTACTATTTTAACTTAGTTACTTAGTTTATTATTATTTATTTTTAATACTTTTTGTTAGCTTTTAACTTAGGGCTCCTATTGATAACAGATATACCTTTAAGTATCGTGAAGGGACTACCCTAGTTAAATAAAGGTTTACAACAACAATATGTAATAGTTTGAATTATATGGGTTGTCTCAGTTTCTTAAACTCTTAGTCATTTTGGTAACATCAATCATCTCCCATTACCATGTACATTATCGCATTGGTGTCACGCTGTATTTCTCCGTAAGTTTTTCATCAGTCGCGCTCCAAAAAAGACGAGAATAGGACATATTTCGACATTTCTTCACAATTATGTACAGAAATATCAACATTCTGTTAGCGTTCTGTTAACATTCTTTACCTCTTGAGGGAATTGTTTGTACCGTTCTCAAGAAGTGTTTCATAAATTAGGCTTTCCTCAAAGTGCCAGGGTGTGACAGTCAAATCAATGAACAAAATTCTTAACAATTGAGCTAACAGACAAACTGGGAGCAGGCCGTTAAGTTGGTTCGTAATAAACCCGTGATGTTTAATCAGAAACAATGAGGATATGAAATTCATATATTCTGGCCTGCTCCCAGTTTGCTTGTTAGCTCAATTGGTAGAGCGGTGCACTAGTATCGCAGAGGTCAGTGGTTCGAATCCCGTACAGGCCTGATTTTTTTCAGGCCTGATTTTCGCTATTGCATAAATGGTGCTCTCTACTGCGAAGATCGTGCATCATACGTATCTCATACCGCAGTTCAAAATATTTGAACTTCATATATTCATTGTATCTGATTTATCATCAGGGGTTTCTTACGAAGGAACTTAACGGCCTGCTCCCAGTTTGCTTTTTAGCTCAATTGGTAGAGCGCTGAACTACTATCGCAGAGGTCAGTGGTTCGAGTCCCGTACAGGCCTGATTTTCGCTATTGCATAAATGGCGCTCTCTACTGCGAGGATCGTGCATCATACGTAAAATTCTTAACCTAATTAACAAAAATCATTGATAAGAGTGCAGTGTTAACTCATTTAATCTCTGAATGATTGACACGCGACTTCTTCATATAATTTCAAACCCTTCACAAAAGCTCACGAGTACTGAAATTGCAACATATGAAAATGGCTAAAGTAGCTATGGGGGTTCAGTTGTGATTAGACATCGACATGACAAAAAGTCCCATATCACAATTATTTGCCTTGAATGGCACTTTAAAGGTGTGTGTGCTCTCTTATTTAAAATGCAGATGTATCTACTCTGTTGAGAGAGGTTTTTTCGACTCTGTAAATCCTTGTGTCTCCGAACAGCCTCGACAATTTTTCCTGGGTTATGCATATGGAATTTGTTAAAAGCTTGAAAAGATTGTTGTTGAGATCATGGACAGGATTTAGAAGTTAAAGGAAAACTTTTTACCCCTGTCTTCATTGTCTGCTACAGGATCTCAACATTATGACAGATGACCTGTCTTATATCTCCTCTCAGAACCATTAAAAATGAGGTTCAAACAAAATGTTATTTTTAGAAATAAAAATGTTAAAGTGCACCTAAACCCAAAATTTTTTTTTCGCTTAACGAAATAAGCTTATTTTTTGGAGTATTTCTGTCCAAAAAATTTTTTATTTGCTCAAATCTTTAATTTTCTGTGCCCATTCAAAATACGGAAAATCGGCCACCATCTTGCCCCACGACCGAGTTTAAAGAGAAATGGCTATAGCGGGTAATGTGACGTCAAATCGAGAACACGAAAGTCTGCATTTCAAACATTTTCACTTGTTTGGGAAGGTTGTCGTCGATATTGTCCGAAATATGCCGACTAGGTGTGTTGTATAAGGAATATATGAAGCGCGATACCTTCTTGCAAATTTTACACGATTATTAAGAGGCTGTCTCTCTTATTTCCACACGGTCAAATTCGCGTGAAAAATAATTTTGCCTGAAACTCTCTCAACAGAAAGACTTAACTTATGAAAAAACTAAATTAGATTTGGTTTGGCTGCGTTAGGCACCCTAATTATTTCCCAGTTCGTATGGACCGTCGCATACGACCGTTGCATAGTTTGCCAAGAAAGTTAGAATTCGCCCTCTCAATATATTTGAAAAGGCAAATTTTAATATATTCTGACCATAATAAGTCGCCATCGGCCGATGGCTATAAATAACTTTTATTTAGACGTTAAGTCTTGGGATTTGGGACCTGGTTGACAACTCTATCCTACACAGCCGTTAACTTTAGACCTTTATAGGCAAAAGAATGCAAAAACCTTGTACGTTTTCGATGTTTCAAAAGTTATGACCGTTAGAATCAGCACATGTACGGGCATTCGCGATTTTTTCACCTACACTAAAATCAAACTACTGGAGCAGATTTAGTCATAAATACAGGTTACCCGCCTTGCAGCCCGGCTTCATGGCTAACTTCAGTATTTTTCAAATAACCAAATTGCTGAAATCCATGACAATCTCAACAAATAGCTAGGTATTGCCTTCGAAAAGTAGGCGGCTTCCATCGGGATTCGTGGTATCAAAACAAATGGTTGGAGTTATGGCCACATTTCGCGGTTCATGATTACCCATTTAATATTGCTTCCGAGCTGAATTTTTCCAGAATCAGAATATGAACTCTCCATATATAAAAGCTGAGGGGGAAATGAAGGTTTTAGGCTTTTGAAGTGGAGAAATAATCGCCTAACTTTAGATCAAGACGATCCCGTTCGATGATATACTGTTCTCACAAAGGTCCGCACAAAAGACGAGACCGCTAATAACTTGTGTCGCACGATTTTGTTTCATCCAAATTTACACCGCAATGTAATATTTGGGGAGAAAATTGTGGCTGAAAAGAATAAATGCTTTTACCTGGAGTTTGATATGATATAATTAATAAATTAATTTCAAATGTCCTGTGCTTGCTTCTCTCGGTTCTGTGTCGATTGTGTCCACAGACCAGCAACCTGTCAATAACCGGAGAAATCGGCTACCAACGTGATAAAAACTTTCACACATGCTTGGTATGAACAGATGTTATAAGTGTTGCTTCTAGTAAATTGTCAATCGTTTTTATAAAAAAATATATCACTGACTGCGAGAAGCTGAACACACTAATCCCTGTTTTTGTTAAAAATAATTTTCACATGAAGAGCAAGGCTCAGTGCGATGTCTATATAGTGTATCAGACACTGCTTGACATGTCGTCAAACTAGGTACTATCTTTCACTGATTTAGTTATGAATTGTAAGTGCGTCAAGCACGACAAAATGGAATGTCAGAGATATTATAAGCTTTGATTGTTACACTATAGCAACGCCGTTAGAACTTGATATAGGAACTAAAGGAAGTTTGTATCTGTAGGGCATATTCTACACTTTCAGCAACTGAATGAGACATGTTTTACATAATTCTACTGCGAAACACATTGACAATCCCTAATCCCGTCCGACAGTTTTTCTACGAGGATCTGCTTTTTGTCTCTCAGTTTTACAGGGATCTCAAAAAGACTACAGATGGCTCGCAACAAAACCACATTGAATTTCTGAAGTGTGTTACTGTGGTAACGTTCACAGAGGTCATACGTGTCGTAGCAGATTGGATGCGAGACTTTGATCTCTTTTTTAACTTTGTCTACCAGATCTTGTCTCTCAGAATTCTCCTGGACGCATTGGACCTCTTCCTGCTCGTCCAACGATATCCCGATCACACTATGATCTTTGCGTCGCATTGCTGCTAGCCAGGAGAAAAAGCTCTGAACTTGGCTCTTTGTCAGCCACTGTTCTCTAGTGAACAAACGTGCATTTGACTCATTTTTCGCATTTCGCATGTCCACTGCAACTTGGCCGGGGTCTGCCTTTCGCCCAGTTCTTTCTCTAAGCGTAAACCTTGCCGTTAGGTATTCTTTTACATTCTTTGAAAATCTAACACTGCTCCTCGGTTTGACTACGGCCCATCCTGTTCGTAGAGGCGAGTGGCGCGAAGTATCCCCAGGAAAAGTGAGTGGTGTACTGGAATCTGACGAACAGCGCAAACACTCGATACCAGCGGTATCTATCGACGAGAACTTAAGGACCCAGTCCATTTTCATTGCATCATACTGGCTTAACCTGCTGACTGTATGCTTTCCAACGTCCAGGTGCAGCTCTAGTTGCAAAATCGTTTCGAACACTTCAACACATCCAAGCACAAAGCACTCAAACAATGGCGTTGTACTCTCTGTTTCCTTGCTGTCCTTTGAACCACGCTTGACTACACGCTTTTTAGGAAGATCATAAAACCCTTGAGATTCTATGTCTTGAAGGGACGTTTGACCTTGGTGCTTGATATAAATAACGTCATATGGAATATACTTCCCTTTACCGATGCCATAACATCTCCAAACTCCATCTCAGACCGGTATCTCCATATTCGAAGTTGTGGAAGCTACTAAAATGCTCAATCTCATTTATAAATAGACTGTTCTTTGATTCGTCGACTATGCTAACTGCAGTGGTTGTTCCCTTCACTGATAGTAGTGAAAGGTAGTGTGGCAACCCTGACCTGTTAACGATAAGCTCATATTCTTGTACCTTCCCTCTGAGCTGACCTATGTGATATGCTTGTAGATGATCACTGATGTCACCTGTACATTCTGAAAGCTTTATCATCCTCGCTGAAGACTCGCTACAGACTGACGCCTTTCTAGTTTCGAAAAAGCACTTGCATGCCATACAATACTTGCAGGCCTTCCAAAAAAAAATAAAGGGCCAGCGGGTTCACCCGCAATGGTTAATGTGGACCTCTGTGAAAATGGAACCACGGCTGTGTTCCATAGCGCTATTATTCAGCTTTATATACAAAATTTTAGCCCCCAAACTTCGGCATATAGACTTGTGGAGTTCTATGGCTGATTCTTGAAGAGAATGCAGCAGCGATCCAAAGTTTCAACAGGACATTAAGCGCGAAACATGGCTTTAGTTTTCGAGTTTAGTTCGCAACAACTAGTTAAAGAAGAGTGTCGATTGATGCCGACCGCTGAAGTTTGGAGTTATTAGCTGGGGTTATCAGGTTATCATTAAGTTCACTAGTTTGGGGCGCGAGGAACATCTGAAATTTCACATAAACCCAAGATGCGCCGAAGGTAAGCCGTATTTATAACGAAATCTGCTCCAGTGGTTCGATTTTAGTGTAGGTGAAAAAATCGCGAATACTCGTGCATGTGCTAATTCAAACGGTCATAGCTTTTAAAAAATCGAAAACGAACAGGGGTTTTTACACGTTTTTGCCTATAATGGTCTAAAATTCACGGCTGTGTGGGCTAGAGTTGTCAACCAGGTCCCAAATCCCAAAACGTAACGTCTAAATAAAGGTTATTTACGACCATCGGCCGATGACGACTTATAGTGGTCAGAATATGTTAAAATTCGCCTTTTCAAATATATTGAGGGCAAAAATTCTAATTCTCTTGACAAACTAGAAAGGTTTTTAAGCAATCTGATATAAATTGGGTGGCTTAACTATGCGAATCAAATATTTTTCAATGTTACAAAACATGCCTTTTTTTCAATTTCCGAGGTGTTGCGACGGTCTCTACGGACTGGGGAATAATTAGGGCCCCTACCGCAGTCAGAAAATTATTTCGAATCAAACGAAATCTAATTTAGTTCTTTCCTAAATAAAGTCTTTCTGTTGACAGAGTTTCTGGCACAATTATATTTGACGCGAAATTGACCGGGTGGAAATAAGATTGACAGCCTCTTAAGTCTAAAGCTCGTCAAACACGACTATTAATGATTCAGTCACGATTAATAGCCGTACTTTCAACGATTATTAATCGTAATAGAACACTCTTTGCGACTAATGATGGCAAGAAAAGCCCTTTGCGATTAACAATCTTAATTTTAGGACTTGACGCCAAATAATCGTTGAACTTTTCTCTCCGCAAATTAGTTTTTAATCTTAATTGTTAAGTTTAACATCATGTCTACTGTTGCGTGCGCACTCTGTTTAAGCTTCTTCATCGCATTTATCGCAGTGATTGTTATTTTAAACATTCAGTTAACTTGAAGTAATTTAGTTTTTCAGTTGTTCACCCGTAATTGCTCACCCTTTTTTTGCTACACATATACCTTAAATATATGAACGTCATATATACCATAGTTATATGAACGTCATAAATACAGTGTATCTGATATATACCTTAGTTATGGAGGCAGTCAAGGCATAAGTTTTGAGTTAATTAAACAGGCTTTACTAAAGTTAATTTTTTTTGTTTGTCTTAAACACTGAGGCCGAGAGCCAACGTAGCTCCTTTGTACTTTAGATCAAATTGTGTAATTAAAAACGGATCTTCCTCTGTATTAGCTCTTTTGTCTTCTGTTCGAGGAGCAATGGCTACTCTTTGTACAACGGGTGGCCCTATCTAAATAGGGGTTTAAAGCAGAGTTTGTTTCAACTCTTTTAGAGCCGTGACCTCATTGCGTTGCAAAGTATTTTTTGGCTTAGATACAGTCTGCAAGTTGTGTTATGACAATTTTCCAAGTAGCTCTGAATGGCGATAGAAGACTGAACCGGTGGCATTCAGTTAGATATGAAATGGAAGTGGTTCTTTGTTTTGTCCGAGAAAGGTGTAACGGAGGCGCATTTGTCTTGCGAATAAATCTAGCAAAGTTGACCTGAATTTACATTCGTTTGTCACGGGTGTTGAGATGAATTTGAGACCCTTTGATCGCACGCTGACTTGGCTGTCAGATGGTTGATAGTTTGAGAGGTTTTTTAAGAAATTCTCATTTTCTCGGTTATTTGGCGTCAAGCTTGCATTTTAAATTGTTTCTATGCTCTGTGTGTCTTAAGCTGTTTGTTCTACTTTCGCTGATATTGAAGCCAGCTTTTTTTACAGTCAGAGCTCACAATTATATTTTTCATCTCTTTTGTATAAAAGTGAGTTCTTTAAGGTCAGAAATCTCATTCCTCTACTTGGCTATGTTATCATTGTTATTTACAATGTTCACCGAGTTCTTTCCTTTGTGTAAGGTATTCTTCCAGAGAGTTGTTAACGGCGGATTATGATCAACACACATATATAGGTGACAAAACCCGTGGAGGTTTGTAGCTTCCATTTCGTCGAGATCGCACTGAGGACGGTTTTTCTTGTCCCTTTTTTGAACGGTAGGCTTTGAACCCGACAGAATTCTTCACCTAAATCCTTCAAATTACACAGATCTTATGAATGTGTTACTTACAGGTGATCTAACTTGGAGTTGTAATTGAAGACTCCAGGTGGTAGCTCCTTAATTTGGTTATCATTCAAGGACCTAAGAAATGGAGATAGCCTAATTTAAGATTTGTCCTCGATTCCAGGAGTTAGTCGATGTAATTGAGTCCTTTTCACCATTTTTTCTAAAAATTGGGTTAGATAAATTGGGTATGGGTCAAAGTACCATTGGAGGAGTGTTACGAATTCACTTAATGAACAAAAATGTAGCAAATTAGTAAACTCCTAACATTTTTAACAGATTTAAAGTGCTTCTTATAAAAATTCTTTCAAAATAGAAAATAATCCCAAATTTATTTCCAGTTCTTCATCATGTGGCACGTTGGGAGCGAATCAAAGAGTAGAGGCTGTTTGGGATTAATGATCAACTGACGCTTTGTCAGCCAATAAACATGCTGAAAATCTGATCCTGTATTTTCATAGACCAAATATTACAAATTTGTGGGATACATTACTCGCGAAAGGACATGTGTTTCGGTATAGTTCTGAAATAGTTAATGTAAAGTTAATAACTTACAGACTACTCAGGCTGAATAGTTTCGCAAATCAGTCATCAGGAATTTTGTCTTAACGTTCTGAGTGCGTATGGAAATTTTAGCGAAATATTTTACGGGATAACATACGTCGTGAAATAGCTACAGTAGGCTGAGGTACTGATTGGAACCCACATCCCAGTAACAAGAATAATAATTTAGGTGCGCATTCAACATTTTGTTTTGTTTTTTTTGTTGTTTTGTTTTGTTTTTTTGCGTTTTGTTTTGTTTTGTTTTTGATTTTGTTTCTCTTTTGTTATATTTGTTTTTCCACCTTGAATGGCTATCTTTTCTTTGGTGCTAAAGATGTCTGACTAAGCATTCCTTGAACCTTGCAAAACATCTGCACCCCTGATACATTTTGGTCTGGTGCACTTATTATAGAGTATTTGACAATGAGAAAATGCCAACTAACTGCAAGTAGTCTTTACCACTAAAACGAGAAGCCCAACTACGCAAAACATCTCAAGTAGTTTAAGGCCTGGGTTTTATCTTGGTTTGAGACCCCCAGCAGAGTTTCGAGACAAAAAAATGGCGGCCGTTACCGCATAGCGCGTTCGAAGTTTAGATCAGAGCGCCTTTACGCTTTTGGAAGGCGAACATGGATGTATCTACCGAAATTTTTTCAGAAGACGTTGTTTTCGTGCAGATGTGAGGTCTACAACTGAGGTGAGTGGTATTTTTGTGTTTCATTCGGCAAATTAGCTCTAATTTGCCGTAGCTTCCATAATGCTCTGAGGCGTAAATCCAAATAACGAGCGTTTTATTCAAGGAAAGCGCATGTTTTCGTTTACTAAATTATAGATTACAAATGTTTTGATATGTCTCGGAAATTTTCCATTCTCGTCAGTGTAGGATGAGGTGGAAATTAATAAACCGCGGAGTGAAAACTTACCCGTAGCGTAAATTTTGTTGTTTACCAAATTTAAATGCCTCGGCTCAATCTCGAGCTAGAAATTTAACGGTGATTTATAGTACAACACTTTTGTGGGTAAATGTATTTATATGAGCTTCAACAAAGAGAGTTCATTACTCAATCTACAAGGCATGTAAATGAGAGAGAGCAAAAAGCTATGTGTCAACAGTTGTGTTCTTATACATGTGTAGCGAAATTTAAAGTATACATATCTATGTTTTAGATTGAATCGATCCCAAGAGAGGTGACAAACTAAATTGGGATGTCGTCTTTAACCTTAGTTAACAATGACTGATTTGCCAGCCTGTGACGAATAACACAGACATTCTCAATCCTACATGAACATGGCAAATAGGAATCTGACCATTACCTTTTCTTGACTATGATTTTTACTTAAATTCTTATACAACTTCCACATTCATCAGGGTATGTTGTCCAACTTGTGAAATTAAAGCCATCTAAGTTATGGTAGAATTTTAAGCCAAGTAATGTAAAGTGTTGCCTGAGACTTCTTTTCTAATTTCATGTTCACAGTGTATTTTTTTTTAAATCCATAGGGACAAGATAGCTCAACAGCACAGCTATTCTGAGGTCAAACATAATCTTTGACTCGCTTATGATGAAGGTGAGCAATTAGTAAATAAGTGTTATTTACCAGTAACAAATTTGCTCTCAATCTGAAGCTTTTGGTGGTAAAAATGATGGACAACAATCACTTTCAAGTGACTTATTACCTTTTTTAAATGACCTGACTAAATCATTTAAGGGAATAAAATTAGGTAAGAATGCTTGATCAAAATACTTTACAAATGTACTGTAATCATCTTCCAGGATTGTAGCAATTTCAGAGCAACTTTTTTCTTGTGAAGAGTACTTGTTACCTCATTTGATAACTCATAGTCATTAGCATTGGGAAGCCAGTTATTCTGCATTAAGAAGGTTGCATCCCATACTTTTGTATCAGACTGTAGTTGCCTAGTGGCCTTCAGGACAAGAACTTGTATTTTTGCCAGGTGGTTTTCATACCTGTTGGCACAATATCTGGATTTGGGGTTACGGTTTAGGTTGTTGTGTAATTTTTCAGGCTGTATGACTTCAGGTGTTCCGCTTTGGGGCATTTTTTACCCTCCGTTTTGCTTCATCAATGGTTTCAAAACATTCTACCATTCTTTGCCTTTTCCTGGTTGCAAAATATGTTCATTGAGCCAGGTGAAGGTTGACATAATTTTTTTTTTCAGGAATTTTCTATACCTTTTTTTTTTAATTTTCTCTCTTCTTTACGGATTTTTTTTTTGCCTCAACAGGTGAAACTTTGTTTGTCAACCCAGCCTCGGAAACCATGGACATGACTTCTGTAAAGGACTTCACCAGTTGCTCCTTACATTCAGAGTCGAATTCCTTATATATCACTGACCCTACGTTTTTCACTTCTTTTGGTGTTGGTTTGAAGATTTTTTTTTCCTGAAAGCTCTTTGGCTTGACTTTTTACTTCTGTGAATGCCTCCCTTCTGCTCGCCACACAACCTGTGCTTTTTTTGAAGAGGCTACTCTCTGGTGTTGTTAAGAGACAGCATTTGCATTCTATTTGGTGCAGAGATTTTTTACCCTGGGCAGTTTTCTGCCAGCTTTCCATAGAATACGCATTTAGATACTGTTGCTTTTTTTCTGGTGGTGACCACTGTGAAATTTGGTTATCAATGGCCTTATATTTCTTGAGAAAAAGACCTATTGATGTAACTATACTTTTTTGTAATTGTGCTTTATTTTTCTACCTGCAAGTATTTAGTGACCTTCAAAAGATTTATGGAAAGAAACACTTACTTTTGCTCACATGTAAATGGGGAAATTCTTTGAAATTTTCCATTTAGAGCTGATATCTCTCTTCAAATTGCTGGCTTTTATACGTCTTTTCTGATTCATTGTCCTTTGTTGAAAATTTTTTTTGGGCAAGGGACTTAGTATGCCATAAATAAACATGAGCGAATCAATCCCTAGTCAATCTCCATGTCAATTTACATTTTGTTTCTATTTCATTTTTCACTCAATATTTTTTTTGCCTTTTTTTTTTATTTTGTACGACATGAAATTGGACAGATGCCTCCAACTGAGCTGGCAGGAAATTAGTGCAAAGTGCACATGCAAATTATCTCTCCATCAAGATGGGGTGGGAGGGGAGAATTTGAAGTTTGAATAACCTTGTTTTTCACCCTTTTCTTGCTGCCAGGCCAGTTGAAATCCCTGTTCATTTCTTACCAACAGATTTTCATAAGACCTAAGAGCGGGATTATAATTTTTAAACACATGGAGCACCAATACTAGCAGTTATTTCTCCCTTCCACCTCCCACCTCCTGCGGCTCAATTTTGTTCCATGTTGTGGGTTGATTTTGCTGTCATGTGAAGAGAAAAATTAAAGCTGTTGTATATATGACTTCATGGGAAACAACAACCCATGGAGTGAGTCCCACAGTACATCTCTTAATTTATTTTAGCATCTTATTTTCTTTCGGTCACGGACGTGGAAACAAACAAGTTGAAGTAATATTATTGAAGCATTTCAGTATCTTACAATTACAGGAGATGAAAACATACAATGCTAGAGCAGTAAAAAATAATTCGTTCGTTTTTTGGCTTGCTGAGCCAGCAGTTTTACTTTCCCATCAGATATTTGTCCGGTGATCGACCTGACGACTATAACCACCATATTTGATTTGTGCCTTCTTGGTCAGCGGTATAATGTGGTAGTCAAGTCTTGTTCGTGTATTATGTTCGAAAAGAAACAAAATGGCTACTTCTTTCGTAGTTTAAAAAGGGGTAGTCAGAATGCTATCGCCGGTGCCGAATTTTTCATTTCAAGCAGTTATTTTTGGCGAAATGGAAGAAGGTGTTGATAAACTTTATCTTCTCGTTTGGAATGAAGTTCCGAATAGAGTTGATAACAATCTAAAGACCATTAAGTTGAGAAAAGTTCCTTCTCAGCTCCTAAAAATCTCTAATCTCTTTTTTAAGGAACAAAGGAAATTCATTCCAAACGTAGATGGCTAGCATTTTTTATTGAGTATTTTTCTCATTCATTGATCAGTAACGAGCGTGTGTAAATCTTACCAATTCCGATAAAAACCGATTAAGTAGCGTTTTGATCACGTGACCCGACACGTGAGCGTCGTCGTCGGTATTGTTGCCATAAGGTAAAAGTTCGTATGGATATCTATCGTCCCTGAAAGTTTCAGCGAAATCGGCTGTATATTTATGGAGATATGGCTGTTTATTTTATTAAGGCAATTTAATCTCCTGACCCAGGCCTTAAACTACTTGAGATACATAAGCAGTACATTTCGCCATTGAAAAGCGCAGCGAATCATTTCTTACCACGAAACAAATGTTGATATGTGGTCTTTTAACTGCGTGCATTTTAATTCGGTGGATCCAAAGTTTTTATTTCCTTCCCTCGAGAATGATAAGTTCCCCAGCCTATCGAGCCTGATTATTGTTGTGGAGATCTCTGCTTAAATAGTAAAGTCGAGAGAGTGCCAAGAATTTAAGATTTGACGAAAGTTTTTAAACCACTCAAAGTCATCTTGCGATAAAATTTAACAGAGACCTAATCTGTAAGTGCACAATGACTACTAATATTTATGTGACTATTCATATCAGCATAAATGTTTTGATTCTTGCAGGTCCTTTGTGTTCAGTCCATTTTTTGTGAAAAGTCTAACCAGTCTTGCTGATGATGAAGTAAGGCGATTGGACACGTGATGTTGTAACCAGTTATATCTAGGGCTTGATTTGTATTAGCTTTAATGGTTCGAGTCATAAATTATTGCCGTATCGTTCTCAGTCTCCGAGCCACAGATATCAATAATATAACGTGCTAGTGAGCGTTCTAAAAGAGTAAATAGGAACTAGGACGAGGGGACAGAGATTGATCTATTTTCGCACGGGAAAAGAGAGAAAACAGTAACTACAGTTACCCCCTAGCCTGTTACGGGACTGAGAAGAGAGCGCTGAAGTAACATCATTTCAAGATTTTTATGAAGTCCCTTAATGCAGCTGAGGCTGCATGGAACTGGAGTTTGGAGAAACATTACTTAGATCAATTTTTCAAATAGCCAACTTTTTTCAGTTCAGCATATGCATTCATTGTATGCAAAAAGTCCACAGCATTCAATTATTTTTATCATGATTGCTCGCGTCGAGGGAAAAACCACATGGAAAGTGTTCCTATGATTTGTTTTGAAACTAAATGAGATAACTTAGTTACGATTGAAATCGCATTTCTGGTAAATACAAAGCCGTGATTTGAAGATTAAGGTAAATTTGGCTTTCAGAACAGTTTTTTAGAGGTATCGTAGTGATATTATAACTTTTGATCAGGTGATGACATGGGTTGAATAAATTAGATTAATAAAAGTAAATAGTGTCCCTTCAACAACTTTTTTGAAAGGTGTGGTACTGCTGATAATGAGAAAGGTATTTGAATCAAAATTTGGAATCGCATTTTTGGTAAATGATTTGAGTCAATTCAGATGTTTTAAGCCTGTGATGGTATCAGTATTAATCCCTAAAAATTTTGTGTCGTGGAGCACGCAATGGATGTTTTTTTACGCAAAACTCTTACAGCTCGAAAAATCGAATGGATAAATCATTACGCAGTTTTTTTGATGTTGTGCGTAAACGTTCATTGGGGTTTTGAAATGATTTTTCTTTTCTTTTCTAGAATAATTCGTTGTCAATGGTCATTAAGATGTGTTCCCTTATGAAAACGAAATAGATGTCCTCAAAGAGCGGAATTCGTCACCTATCATGGTTAGAAATCTTATTTAAGTATCCAGAAACTGATGAGAAAAGACACTTGCCTCTGTTTAACTCACACACTCTAACAGTCATGCCACTCTCTTTTAATCGCATACCTTATTATAGGAATATAACGAAGCATGTTAATAACGCGAAGAAAATTTACGCGTCATAAAATTAACGCGAATTTTCCAAAAGTTATGTTTACATACATTTAATTAACGCGAATTTCCGTGCGGTATGTTGCATAATTAAGACGTGAATTTAATATTTTTCGCACTCATCTCGTTAGAAAACAACAACGGCCAGCAACAAAATTTGCTCTCTATTTCCGGTAAAAAACATAAGAAATGAAATGAGATGACAAAAATGCGATAGACATTTTGCGCAAGAAAGTTGAAGAAGTGAGTTATCCTCTCAGAGAAGACGATCGGTACACTGATGAATCTAAGGACATTTTGAACTTAATAGTAAAGGATGATGCGTCAACCGACTCTGACGGTGACGTAGAGGAATTGTGGCTTTGCTTATAATAAAGGTGTCTTTAAATAACGATGCTTTTAGTTAACGTCATTTTAATTAACAATGAGGTAATTTAAGATACATAAAATTAACGCGAATTTTTGAAATTCGCGTTAATTACATGCATTGTTAATTTCCTATAATAAGGTATTAAGGCTATCGGAGACCCTTGAACTTAAATACTTTAAGACCCAGCTTTTAACAAAAACTGTAGCTTTACAAACTCTTTCTGATGCAAGAAACCAAAAAAGGAGCTTAACATCAATGTTAATGAGATTGCACTGTTAATGAAGAGATTTTGAGGTCATATTCTAAACATTCCATCAAACATTAACTTATGAATGTATTACTTACAGGTGAGTCAACTCGGAGTTGTTATTGAAGACTCCAGGTGGTAGCTCCTTGATTTTATTTCCATTAAAGTACCTAAGGAATGGAAATAACTAAGTTTAAGATATATGCGTTATTAACCAAGCGTGAGGTCAAGAGGGCTGGATATTGGCTGAATTCTGTTTTTGCATTTTTATTGACCGAGATTTTAAAGAAGTGCCCAGGCGTTAATTCGAGGAAGTACGTTAAACAGAACTAGTTGATTTGGTTTAACAGAAGCCATGCAGCTTTTCAAGATATAATTCCCTGATAGGATTATTACATTTACAGATAATTCAAGATTTTTGCAACGCAGTTTGACGCATTTACGCATAAGTAATTATGCTGGAATCATACTCGATCCTCTGGCAACAGCATTATACACAAACTTATGCTGGTATAATTCATCCGAGCCTATCAGTGACCGTCAAATAGCTTCAATTAAGGTCTTTCAGATCTCACTATTTTTACTGCTCATCGGTTCTGGATCTCGAAGACTCTTTGGATCTACGGACTGCGAGGCCAGTCTCCAAATGTTTCTAAATATACTAACTTTAAAATCATTCTCAGTATTACAATTTTCACCCAAACACATACACATTTCATTGAGTGACCTTCTTTTCACTCCTTAAAAATGGAATGTTCTCTGCCTAGCATATGAGAAAATCGCTCAGACAGGGTGTATATCATCTCCTCAGCGAATAAAGTGGCACGTGTCTCTGGGATTTCAAAAGAAACGTCATGCTATCTAACTTTTTTAAACTTACTCAGCTATTTGCTAGTCTCCAAAACCGAGACAGTCATGACGGACAAATTCCAAGAGAATTGCAATATTGTTTTTGTAGGATTGCTGATTTGAGAAACCAAAAGGCTCCAACTAGTATTTCGGTAAGGACAGATGTCAATCAGCCACAGTTTAAAAACCACGCGTCATTGTATTAGAAAGGACAATGGAGTTACCGGTGGTTTGGATTCTCTATTTTATAACTTCAAAACGCTTCCCAACGAATCTGTTGCTGGATAAAGGACCACCGCTGAAATTGCGAGAAACACTCGCAAAAATGTAATTAAATGATAAACTCTGATCTTGGAGGGCCGGTCTAAGATTTCAATGAATGTCACTGTCAGGCTACATTCGTACGGCACCCGAGCTAAATTATTTCTGAGATGGGGATCAAGAGGGGAAAGGAATTCACTAGACTGAATCGAATCGGACTGTTATCATGTATTAAAGTAACCTATGAATTATATAAGGTCGTCTATTTGAGGTTCCATTTACCTTAAAAAGAAATTATTTGGGTCTCGTTCCAGTCTAAATATTTTCAATAAAATCAAGAAAGCCATCGAAGCTCTGCGTAGCAGTGTAAGTGTTTCCAACAAGTTCTTTATCGACTTCAAGTGATGTTTCGCCATAAATCGCCATAACGTGCTGTGCGCTCTTTTTCATATATTGTCTGAGATCCCTATATCGCGGTCGACATATACCGAACAGACGGTGTGGTTATCATTTCTTGTGATAATCATATCCAGTGTACGGTTACAATCAGTGATCGCCTCTGGCAGGTCTATGTTCAATAAGACATAGCTCTAGAAACTACAAAGCTCGGTCAAAATCACCTTTTTGATGTTCTTTTTTCACACCAAACGAGGAATACGATACTTTTTTATCGGTTTCTCTCGCCTTGATGAAACCTGAAATAAGTGCCAACTTTCTTGACAAAAAGTGGATTGTTTTCAGGGAAATTTAACCATTGGGATTCAACAATCCAGAACAACCAGGCTCTAAACTGTTGCATAGAGTTCGTACTGCAAACGTTTATGGTGCAGACTTTCTCGTCTTCGTTTGGTGGAGAGATAGGGTTTGTGAAAAGGGACTGGGGGCTTTGGGGCGGGGATGTAGAGTTAGACCGGCGGTGTTTTATCACTCGCCGTGCGTTGACTTTTTTTCTCCCCCGACTTTATATTTTTCATTTTCAAGTAGTGGAATTCTGCCCGAAACCACCTCAGTCCCTCCCATTACTCACCTGGATGTAACAGCAGTAAATAAAGATTTACGTTGGTTGGTACTTACAGTTCTTTGAGCCATGCAATCCTTTTCAAAACTAACAGGGGTAAGGTAAACTGATTATAGGACAGGTCCCTGTCAACAAGAAATAATTCCATCAGGTAGTTAGATTTACATTGTTAAATAATGCTGAAAACTTTACATGACCCTCACCGGGTGGAGAGGGCTAAAAAAGTTGCTGATTTAATCTTCACTTCAAAATAAATGGTAAGGATGGGCCTTAACGTTACCAAATGTCAGTTAACTATGATTTCCTATCTCATCTGAGACAAATAACATTGCTCGATTAGCTTTGAAGGAAGGGTTTTTGATTAATATGAAGGACTCTCCAAACAAGTAGCCATGATAAAACTCTTTGGTAAAAGTATTACATAGAAAGGTAATTCACGATTTCACTAAATCGGTGAAAATTTTGACTTTTATGATTTTTGAGTTATCAAAAAAAAAGAAGCTCTATGTCAGCGTTAAGGATGGTATGTCACTCATACCAATTAGATTGCCGCACTTCTGGTGTATCACAAACCAATCAGATTGTCTCATAAGAGTATATATCACGTGCCAATCAGATTGCCGCATTTTTGGTGTATCACAAACCAGTCAGATTGTCGCATTAGAGTATAAATCAAGTACCAACTAGATCAGAGAACTGGGGTATGCTTGCACGAATTAGAATACTGTCCCTCATGCCAATCATGTAAGGAAATTAGGGTACTACAATAAGTTGCGAAGGAATCAATCCAACTTTGACACATGTCAAGATTAAAATTAACGAGAATCGTGAGCTGATCTAGCTAGTGTAATAGTTCATGTCCTTCGTGAGGACTTTTTTCGCTATGATTGGTCGGGATTAGACAGGTCGTCTGGTCGAAATTTTCCTACCACTAGCAAGTTAAAACATGTTTTGTAAACCGGTCCTTTGCATCAATGATATTCGATTGTTAATCTTGTTTTTGCCTCCTGGTTGCTCTTTTTGCAAAGGTTGAAAAGAACACTAAGTTATTTCGAATTTCTGCGTCGACTGCCTTAGTAAATATCAGTTTCTTTGCTTCTGAAAGTTCTCCATGAATTAAACGTTGTACTTCTGAGTGGTCCAAGCGAGTTCAATATTAAAGCAAAAGACCGCACTTTCTATCGATCGGTCCACTGGCGTAAAAAGCCACGCGGGAAGGAAAAAGTCGTAATGGGGTATACGTCAGCGGTAAAAAGTTAAAGAAACTTTATGCCCTCTAACTTTTAAAATTTTCTCAGCCTTTGCTTGTCTTCAAAATTAAAGTAAAATGGTCAAGACGAACTAATTCTGAGAATCAGGTAGATTTCCTCGCCGGAATGCTGATTTAGGGTTACTGTCAACAAGATAGAGTGCACAGAAACATCGTCCCATGTTGCGCTTGTATAGAAGAAACCCCAATACATATATACATAGACTTAGAGTAGCTAGCGAGCTAAGAAATAATGATGATAATAACAATAATAATAATAACAATAATAATAATAATAATGGTGGCAAGTAGTGCAGACGTGCTTTAAGTTTATCCGTTAAATTAAAGTCCGCGCCTATCGAAAGCAAGCCAAATTCACAGCGCCAAAACATATTGCGAGAAGTGATTAGGAAACTTTGCTGTGTGTCGAGCAGTTTTGCTAGACTGTGAAGTGTCTCTGAATTGAAATTTTCAGCTACATTTAATTTTGTTGGATTTGAGAGTTGATTTATTATGGTAGAAGGACGACTACATCACCAGGCAAGCGGAAGGTTGCGGTGAGGTGTGCAGATGAACAGAGATTTGTTGGAGTGTTAAAAGATGGCCTTGGAATTTGTGAAGTCGGACAGCCCACCACGGTTGGAAAGTGGGAGAAAGATGGGTTATATGCAAGCGATGTGAGCTCAGTGGATAGAGAAGGGATATGGTAATTTGGCTTGGACCAAACAGAATCTAAGGGATCAGGCCGCCAGACTCGAGAAGTTCCTCGGTAGTGTTGTATATACGGTGCGTACAGTGATCGTAAGAGGCGAGCCAGCGCAAAGTAAACCGAGTTTATTGGAAGACTTGAATCATGATGATATCACTGCTGAGATACGAAATACTAATTTGCTAGAAAACAGGACTAAAGTTAGCGAGCCGCGACGAGAATATCCTGCAAATAGGCCATTTTACAGTTGTGTACTTAGTTGCCAAGCCTTTGATTCAGAGTGAGGCTAAAGGTGACCTTGTTGTGATAGAGACCAGTATCTAGTTAGCATGATAACAAACTGATTTACATTTGAAAAGCAGCAAGGTTTGTATCATAACAAGGTCACCTCTAGCCTCACTACTGTTCAAAGGCTTGACAACCAAGCACACAACTGTAAAGGGGACTATTTGCATACACAAGATCAGTGTGAAGAGATGATGAACACCTTGAATGATTCCCAATGGGAGCTGTTGGAACAATCGTCACTGTTACTCGCGTTAGTAAACCCGCGTGAGGGTAAATATTCAAACCGGACAATAGATACGTGCATAAAACAAAAGCCAACTAAAAGCGACTAAAAGTCCATCATTTATGTGATCATTATGCTAAGGGAGAGGGAAAAAGCGACACCTACGGACAGTCCATTCATGTACATATAGCTCGCTAAATGTATTCTGTACTCTGTGGTAGCGGCATTTTTCGTGTTGAAAGGATGGAAAAAGAACCCAAAGGACAAAGCGACAAAGTAAATTCGGGGTAGCCGAGTGAGAACTAGAAAATAACTTATTGCAGTAAATGGTTTGAACCCGGGGGTAACATGTGAAGGTGTAGTCTGATCGTCCGGGTGAGTGTAGTCCTGAGAAGGACTGTTGTCGGTGGTAGTGACTGACGTTTCGACAGCCTGTGCGGAAGTCATCATCAGAGTCAAATGACTTCCGCACAGGTTGTCGAAACGTCAGTCACTACCACCGACAACAGTCCTTCTCAGGACTACACTCACCCGGAGGATCAGACTACACCTTCAAAAGAACTTATTTAGAGAGTGTTAGAGATGGGAGAGAAAGTATTTCTAAAGCAACAGCTGAGTTGGAGAGGCTAAAGAAAAACTGGAAGTTGAACAAAAAGGGAAATAAAAACCGCGCTCTTCTGCAAAAAGAATGTGATTTGTTGAGAGCATCATCCCTTGTGAGCGATATCGATAGCTAGACAGAAATCATTGCTTCTAAAACTAAAGGCTAGTTTTAGTAGAAGGTAAAGGCAAGAGAAACCCAAAGAACTAAACCGCAAGTTTAGAGAAGAGTGCCCTGGCCGCGTACATACAACTGTCACAAAGATGGCAGCGGAAGATCCAGGCAATGCTGGACCAAAATACAAGAAGGAATGTGAAGACCAGGATAGAGCAAATAAGGGCGTGTTTAGTGACATTACTGAAGCCGAGGAGTTTTGGAGAACGTTTTGGGAAGAGAATGGGTCTGGAGATGAAATTGCTGAGTGCCTTGAGGAAGTGGAGATCGCATTTAGTGAACGCGTCCCCCGTCTATCAGAGGAGGTTTAGGGCCTAACGAAAATGGAATCTTTTACGATCATATTGAAAAATAAGAATTGGAATGCACCAGGCCCGGATAGGGTAGTAAACTATCGGTGGGAAAGCACATACTCACTACACGAAGGCATGGTATCTGCATTTAAAGCAGTTGCAGATACCTCAACAACATACCCTGAATGGTTTACAGAGAGAAAGACCAGTCAGTTACCGAAGCTAGCTGAGTTCACAAGTGAAGTTCAGCTCTCTGTCACGTGCCTCAATACATCATACAAGTGGTTCGCCTCATGCGTCTTGGGTCCTATGCATAAACACGTGGACAAGGATGAGCTAATGGAAAAGAGCCAGAGAGGAGCGAAAGCGAAATGTAGTGGAACTACTGATAATCTTATGATAGATCGTATGGTTACGTTGGACTTTCATGGAAACAAGCGTAACCTCAGTGTCGCATGAATAGATGTGCGCAATGCATATGACTGTGTTGACCATGATTGGTTGAGGAAGATCATGTGGCTTCACAAGTTTCCGAAATGGATTTTTGAGGTTGTCGGTAAGCTGTGCGATAGCTGGAACACAAAGATTGCGGCACACACCGTGAAGGGAAACGAGCTGTCACTACCCATACGGTTCAACAGAGGCCTCCCATAGGGGGATGGGCTATGTCCAAGCCTAATAATTTGAATATATCAACAAAGTTGAAATGGTAAATTGGCCACCGTTACGATTATAGAAGCTGACGTTTCGAGCGTTAGCCCTTCGCTCCGACGAAGGGCTAACGAAGGGCTATTATATCGTAAGAACAGAGTCATGGCCACTAACCAGCTTGCATTGCCGGTGTTGTCATACCTTATGACATCTCGGCAATAGTGTGTAACTGACCTTCGTAACATCGACAGATAATATCGTAAAATCATCTGCGGGAATGGCGGGAAGCACCCACTTAGGTCAACTTCCCTGCTGTATCTCCCTAGACATGTGGGAGAGGGGGGTGGTGTTAAGTCAGTGGAGGCTGAATACAAGCAGCCTAAATCAAGTCAGCTGTTAAGTTATACGGAAATGAGGCTCCTACTAGTGCGTGCTTTTGAAGAACAATCTTCTGGTAAAGGGCACAGGTCATTCGTGAAAGAGATAGGGAAATTTGCTGAAGTATTGGGTGTCGCTCTGAATTTGTCGTACCCCAAACCGAAGCTGTACGATGAGGAAGTGTCGAAGGAGAAAATTAAGGAAAAGTTAAAGCAGAGGGTTAAAGGTCAGTACGTCGAAAAAACCCGAAGAGAGAGGTGGCAAGCAAAGCTTTTAACTTCCAGATGGGATGATGAAGACTTGAGTAGACAAGACTGTTTCGCGTAGATGACGACCTGGCAACGCGCGCTGACTCATACGATCGCGGGTACGATGGAGCTATATGAGCAGATGCTACAAACAAAGGTATACTCCTATCATAAGATTGGTACCACCCCTGCAAATGACACTACTTGTAGGTTGTTTGGGAAAGGAACAGAGAGTATGACACACGGGGGATGTTCAGCGTTGGCCCAAAGTAAATACTTGGAGTTTAAGGTGTTATACTTTGAGCTTTTGCAAGATCTTACGCTGGTTGACGATGACCTTCCGTGGTACTCCAAGATACAACTCAAGCCACTGTACGAATCCCAAGATGTGCAAGCGTTTTGGGATGTTCCCGTCTATGCAGAGCATAACGAGGTGAGGGCAAACCGAGTGGATGCGAGGATGGCCAATCAGTCGGGAAAAGACAGTGAGTACCATCAAGAAAACACTCAAGTATGGACCGCTTCGATGGGATATGAAAGCACAGTACAGGGGTTATAAGATCAACCGATACAACGGGATCATAGATGTGTTGGGAGGCTGGAGTGTGGACATGGAAAGATCCCTTAGAATGCTCCCAGGTTCTAGATGCAGAGAAATATTAAGGCTAATGCAGAGAGCGCTCATTTCAAGTACGCTCCAGATCGCCCGGATATTCAAGGCTGCTGTCTAACTGACCTCAAGATAGATCGTAAATAGTTAGCGAAATTGATGTTGACCAGTGGTCAGTCTTTCTAGCAAATGTTAATACGTAGTTTTTAAATTAGGTTTTTAAAGGAGCACGAGCTATCTTAATTAGTGTTTTACTTTCCCGCCATTTTTGCTCGTTGTATATTGTAGAAAGTTCTAATCCTGGTGGGAACATAGGTTACGTTGTTACGCCCTGTGTTTTTTCTTTTTTTTAGTAAGCTCAGCACTAGAAGTTCAGTACTGCGATAAAAATAATAAGAATATTAAACACACAAAGTAGAGAAAAGAAAATATTAGTTACAAATTCTCAATCTTAAGTTTAAGTATGTCAAGCAAAAAAAGATTCCCCATGAAGGTAATATCCCGTATTTTGTTTTAAAGTCTGCAGAGAAACTAGTACGAAATATTAAAAGTCCGGCTGTGCATTCCACTGCTTAGCTGAGAAGTAACAAAAGGAGTTAAGACCAAAGGTAGTTTTATTAGGTTTACTGGGGGAAAGAATTTAGTTACCACGAAGATCATAGGAAGAGGACCGGAGTGAAAACATATTCATATAAACAGGAAAATGAGCGAAAAACAAACTCATATTACAGTAAGAGGAAATTCTGAGCGCGCTTTAAAAACTAGCACATATAGCGGGTAGAGTTTTGAAAATAGCAAAAGTTCTCATAGGTTTTGTTTTGGCTCGGCACGTGCAAATCTGATAAAACTGACGGCGTTTGTTTAACTGAATTACCAGCCTTCGCGTTACCGCGGACATCCAAAAAAGCTGGACAATATAATTCAGCAGATGAAAGGCCAGAAAAGATGTAAGGCTTTTTCAATATTCCTACTGGTTCCAGAGGAAATCGGTGTATTGTGAAGTTGGACAAAAGAAAATATTATCGACGAGTATTCTGACCAATTTTCGTCAAAATCCGACAAACTACATAACTTTTTAATTCGTTTAAGTAGAGTTAACTCGCGTTAAAATAGACATCAAGGTTGCGGCTTCCAAAATTGACTTTAAGTTTTTGTCGAAAACCAAGATTGAAATGTCAAAGGTTCAAAAAGAGTAAGCGTCATTTATTATCTATTCATTTACTTTATTTTTTATCCTATTTTACTTGTGCCTTGTGGTCAGAAATGTCCGCAAGTTAACTTGCGCGTTTCCTCTCTTTAGCGCTTTGTCACATTGTCATTTTTTACTTGCGCATGCCTCAGTGCGTTATAAATTTCGTAGGGGAAGGATTTTTGACAGCCTGTTACTGTTTAAGTAATCTTTGTCTCGATTTGTTGGATGTTTTTCGAAACCTGCGATGCTAGATATGGAAAAGAAACTAGATAATTTAGGGTTTGCAGTGATATTCAATCCGCCTGGGCACTGGGATTGCTTCTACACCCTGGCTGCAAAGGCTCTGGGCATTGAAACCCAGAGCATGAAGAACATGACTCTTATTTCTCAATGTTTTGGGAAATATACAAATTCACTTCTTTTGTGCGGTACAATACAACTGTAAACGAAATATGCAAATCAAGATCTCAGACGAAAGTCCGGAGAAAACCGTCAAAATTTGCTGAAGACTTTCGAATTATTACACGGTCCTAACTACGCTACAATAAAAATGGTGATTATTATTCTTTAATATATTCATTTATGTGGCCTTTTTGTTTTTTGTTTTTGTTTTTGTTTTTTTTTTTGCGATGTACACTCGACTGTTTAGGTTCCATGGGTCTCTAGCGGTCCAAAGTCCTAGTCAAGAGATACGAAAATCCGTTTGCTTTTTTGCACCTTTTATTTCATTTGGCGAAGTGTTAGCTTCTCTTCCAGCCCATAACATTATTTTACTCATTTCATCTATCTTGGCCTATTCCGGGGTGTTAGCTTTGAAACTCTATTAATTTTATTTGTACTTTAGATTATTGCTTAACCGCCTATTGTCTATGCTTAGTTAATGTTTGTCTACGTCACGGTTTATTTTTCTCGATTACTGTAATTGGTGTGAAAATGTTACGCAATTTATGTCAGTCATTCGCTCATATTACGGGCTTGCGACAAAGAGAGAACCATGTTTTGATCGCTGTCAAGAGGTCGTGCGCTCCACTACTCAGTGTAAAATTGTTTGTCTACTCCGCTACCCGCGCTTTTCAAATACGCTAGGAGCTCTACCAAAGTAAGTTACCTATATTGTTTATGCTCGATTTAGTTTATCGTTTCCTTCATTATTAGTTCAGTTGATGTCAAGAATAGGTCATTGTGCTGTGTCATCGTTTGTAAGTCAATTAATTAGCTTCGTTTCATTTTCTGTTACCTTCTAGTTCGAACCACACACACATAATTCTACCACATTTGCTATCGCAATCACACCAAGTATTCAGCAACTACCTTATTTATCGCTACCTGGCTATGTTCCATTTTGTATCACATAAAATTAAAACATTTGGGATTGTTACACATGGTGCTTGTGCGTTCGTTTTGGGGCTCTATGTACTGGCTATCCTTCCACTGCTAAGCGACGCTACCCTGTGATTCTCTGGAATTCACACAGGGAGGTGGTCCATAGTGAGGGTGCTGTCCTTTAAGTTATTTTTTCAGTATTTAGGATGATTTGTGCACCATGTTGTCACCTTATGCATCTGTTTAAGATTTTTTTCTTAGCATTTTCCCCCACCAAGCCTAGGTTATTCAAACTTCTGAGCGATATTCCAGACAAACCGTGTTTTTCTCAATTGGAAATTACTACACTAAACCCTAAAGAGAAAGCATTGTTTCACTGCAAACTCATCTCTTTTGGAATTACGTTTGTTCAAAAAAAAGAAAAAAAAGGAAAGAAAGAAACGGGAAAAAGAAATCAGTGAAACATTCTTCTTTTTTTAGGAATGAGGACGGAAATTTTCAATTGAGTAAAGCCGGGACTAGAGGAGTGCGATGCGAGTAGTCCACGCCTGAAATAATCTTATTACACCCATCACCGCCACCCGTTTCACCTGTCGGTTGCTCGTAATAAGCATTTGTCGTAATTTGACCTATTTAGCGGTTTGTTTGCAATTATACTCGGTTAAACTTCATTCTGTTTAAACCCTATCCGAATTTAACGAATTTACTTGCATTCTCATAGAGAAGAAACTTTAGTCAACTCTCTCACGATACCGAAAGCCCGCGCTTAACCTGTTCGAAAAGCGAAAGAAAAGAAAAACGTCGTTGGTAAACACAGTTTTTAAATAGAAATGAAATTCAATGAGAACTAAACCCGAGAAGACTTTAAATATGTGACATTTACCTAAAAAGCCATTTGCGAAGAAATACTAAATTCTGAATTCTTGATCGTAATGGCAGCCGTCCAGAAAAATTTCTGCTTAAAATTTCTTTGGAGAGGAGTATGATTAAGAAAAACATTCGCTGTTAGATGCGGTTATTGACCATACAATGCACGATTAAAAGGTCTAAGGCTCGTCAAACACGACTACTAGTGATTCAGTCACGATTAATAGCCGTACTTTCCAAGATTATTAATCGTAATGGAACACTCTTTGCGACTAATAATGGCAAGAAAAGCCCTTTGCCATTAACAATCTTAATTTTAGGACTTGACGCCAAATAACCGTTGAATTTTTCTCTCCGCAAATTAATTTTTAATCTTAATTGTGTATAACATCATGTCTAATGCTGCGTGCGCACTCTTTTTAAGTTTCCTCATCGCATTTATCGCAGTGATTGTCATGTTAAACGTTCAGTTAACTTGACGCGTAATTTAGTTTTTCAGTTCTTCAGTTAATTTTAACCAGGCTAATTAGTTATTGTAATTGCTCACCCGTTTAGTTTTGCCACATATATATCTTAGTTACGGAGGCAGTCAAGGCATAAGTTTTATGAATATTCACATAAGTTATGTGAATATTCACATCAGCATAAATGTTTTGACTTCTTGCAGCTTGTTTGTGTTGTCGTTCGTTTGTGAAAAGTTTTACCAGTCTGGCTGATAATGAAGTAAGACGATTGAAGTTGGGATGTTGTGAACAAGTTATCTATAGGGCTTGATTTTTATTAGCTCTAATGGTTCGAATCAAGAATCCTTTTTGTATTGTAATCGGTTTCTGTGCCACGTTGATATTACTTAAGGTGGCTCAATAGGGTTTTTTGGCCGGGCGAAGAATGGGTACGAAAATGGCGCGAGCTTTTAAATGGCATCAAATATGTAAACAAACATGGCGGCTTCACGCGAGTGCACAGTTTTTGTCACATAATGGCGAAGTTCACTTGACGAGAGTGAATCGGCATCGATACTTTCCAGTAATGAGCACAATATTGACAGTGAAAGACCAGAAGTTTACACAACGCCTACACAACATCCGTAATGCGTCAAGTCGCTTTCGGAAAGTGGAAGCGATCGAAAGCAGAAAAGAAACAAAAATAAAAAGGTTACACGGAGGGTTCAAAACGTGGAATGCCAAAAGGAAGCTCCAGTATGATAACATATCCGAGGAAAACGAACCCCCAGCAAAACGAATGACACGAGCACGTGAGGTCAGTACGTTTTTCTTTCTTCGGAAGTCTTAATTTTTGGTCAGATTTTCCTGTCAAGCTTGTCCTAATTATCGGCCTACCTGTTCTGTTGACTCCAACCCTGATTCCCATCGGCAGAATAAAGCTAAGAGGAAGGCGAACCTGCCACAAGGATCCAGACTGGTGGACTTAGAAACCCTTACAGATGGTCTGAAGGAATGCTTATTTTGTCATTACGGTAAATTCTCACTATTTTTAACTGCACTATAGAGTGTTTGCACCTACGTCACAGCTACGTCACAAAATTGTACTGTCCGCCATTATGGGGGAGTAAAGAGGCGTGCAGTAACACAGTTTACTACTATATCTTCCAACGTTTTTCTCAATTTATTGCATTATGCCGAAATTTTGCTTGGTTTTAAACTGTTCCCACGACACGTCTAAGCGAAAAGATCTTTCCTTTTGTCGAGTGCCCAAAATCGTAACGAGGCAAGGCGAAGAAACGGAGATTTTGTCAACGGAACGTAGGCGAAGGTGGCTGACCGCCATAAGCCGTGACGACCTTACGGACAAAATTCTTGAAAATGATCGTGTTTGCGGCGAACATTTTCATTCTGGAATAGCTGCTCCTCTGTGGGATAAGTGGAACGTCGATTGGGTACCATCGCTTAAGCTTGGACACGAGAAACTAAAGGTTAGCGAAGCATCAGTTCAGCAAAGTCAGGAAAGAGTCAGACGAGCCACAGAACGTACAAAGCGCATGGTCGAGAAAGACTCTGAAAATTCTCAGATAAGTCTTGCCAAAAAGCGATTAAAGCACAACGAAGCTGGCCATAGTGTTCAAAACATATCATTCGACGTGGAAATGGCAGATATTGAGGACATTTCTGAGAACTTACCCGACAACTTGAGGCATGCTGTAACCCAAACAGAGTTGAGCTGTAACACTGTGCTCTCGCCTGAGCCCATACATCAGAACTTGCCATCTTCTGATTTTGACGAAGCTTTTTTTTCTGGAGATGATGACAAAGTTAAGTTTTACACTGGTTTGCCATCCTTTGAAATTCTGCAAACAGTCTTCTTCTTTGTTGCATCACATGTTGATAGACGACGTGGAGTTCTAACTAAGTTTCAAGAGTTTTGTATGGTGTTAGTGAAGCTAAGACTTTCTGTCCCACACCTTGATCTTGCATATCGTCTAAAGATCTCGACGTCTTCTGTCTCTCGTATTTTAGTTACTTGGATAACTGTAATGGATATTCGATTAACTCCAATTATTAAATGGCCTAGTCGTGATGAGTTGTACAAGACCATGCCTAGATGTTTTTTGGATGCGTTCGGTCGTAAAACTACAGTTATTATTGATTGTTTTGAAATTTTCATCGATCGGCCATCCAACCTTCTTGCAAGAGCTCAGACCTTTTCAAATTATAAACACCACAACACTGTCAAAGTTTTAATTGGAGTTACACCACAAGGGACAATTTGTTTTGTGAGTGAGGCTTGGGGAGGAAGAACATCAGACAAGTTTTTGACTGAGAAGTGTGGAATTCTTGAGAAACTTTTGCCAGGTGATATGGTCCTTGCTGACAGAGGTTTTACTGTGCATGAAAGTATTTGGTTCCGTCATGCTGACCTGAATATTCCAGCATTTACAAAGGGAAAGGATCAACTCGATCCTGTTGATGTAGAGAAGACAAGACAGATTGCTACACTGAGAATCCACGTTGAGAGAATTATTGGGACATTGAGACAGAAGTACACCATCCTTCAACAAACTTTGCCAACAGATTATCTTGCCTGTAGATCTGGTGAATCTGTACCTCTCATTGACAGGATGTTAAGAGTTTGCTCAGCTCTTGTCAATCTTTGCCCACCTACCATCCCATTTGACTGATGGGGCATTCAACATTGAATGGATTGTACTTATTAACTATTGATGAAATATTATTATGATTTTTTTTCATTTGCATTTTTTTCATAAGTTTATTCACAAACATTTGGGTTTTAACCCATTTTCCATGTTGATGCCATGCATTCATTCTTTACATTGTTGATAACACTTATAAATACTCGGTGATAAACAGTGTGGACTTTGAATGCCTTGCTCTCAGGCAAGAACTGCTTCATGCTTCATGAAGCAATAAAATGTCACATAACCAACTGTTTAACCTCAGGAAAGGGAGTAATCAGTCCACTCTTTAAGCATGTTAATAGATGAGATCTCATTTGATTTACATCAAAGTTTGGGATATCCTTGTCCAGATTGTAAGAAAGTGCTGTTGCACTGAGCCATTGCAAAAACACCACAGTCAGAATCATTTGATTGTTGTTGCACAGGTACAACAGATATATCTTTGAAATCTTCACCAATTAAGTTCTGAACTTGCTGTTCCAGATCATTAAAAATAACATCATGAAAAAGACTGTCATACAAATTCACAAATCCTTTTTCACATCCAATTGAGCTTTCACATACCCAATGATTGCCCCCAGTGTGCAATATCTGAACAAAATCCCCATCAACTTTTTCAAATTTAAATATATTCCAAGACTTGTATGCTGAAATCCTTGTATAGCTGGATTGACTGTTTTCAAAAGTGATTGGGCATACTGTATAATACTATTTTCAAGCCACCCATTAGGTGATTCAATCACATCAAAGTCATGTGCAGATAGTTCAGCAATTATCCCATATTTCTCAACATCAACATGGTAAGTTTCACCCAAATTTATAATGTCAGAATCATCAGAAGTGTTGGAGATGGGAGAGGAAGACTCCTTGGATAGTTTTGAGCTTTTCATAGCAACAACACTTTGCAATTTACACTCATTACATAACCAGGACAATTTGTAATTGTTTGGACGACGCTTGTAGGATAAACAACTGAAATGGAAGAATTTGCCGCTAGGCGAAAAATTTAAGCGAAAATCTGCCCCAAAATGCTGGTTATGAAACCGTAAACCATTTGGTTGTAGGTTTGCAAGCTTTAAAGTTCTTAAATTGTTCTGTCGTATAAAAACTAGTTTGTGAAACCAAATGCAACACGAGATCAACAGCTTCAACAGCTTCAACAGTACGAAGGCATTCCCTACTTAACTTTTCGTCCGGAATCAAAAGAGGATCAACACGAACACACAAAATCTTATCAATATAACGCTTCTTTACAATACTTGCAGGTGATTTCGCATAATTAGACAAAGGAATATCATGAATAATGTTTTCTTCTGAAGCGCGTTGAGACGTCTGTTGGGCATCAGCATCCGCCATGTTGGTTCTTTACTCCCCCACAATGGCGGATGATAAAGCTGTGACGTCACGTGCAAACACTCTATAGCATATTTTACACCATTATCATATAACAGAACATAACAAATATTGTGGAGTCTTTTTTCCCTGTTAGTTTACAGTGTATTTTACAATATTTCTAGGCCCTTTGTCTCTTGGCAATGTTATTGAAGAACAGCACAGTGGCTTGGCAAGCACGTTTACTGTTATATGCAGCCAATGCAATGCGGAAAACACAATTAAAACATCAAAAGAGCACAGATCTGGTGCACGCGGTCCATTGACCTTTGATGTGAACACGAGAGCTGCTCTTGGCTGTTTACACACAGGAGTGGGCAACACCCATTTAAACAATTTACTTTCAACCCTCAATGTGCCTGCACTGAACTCATCAACTTTTAAAAATCGGGAAAAGGAAGCTGGAAAGGCAATAGAGCTAGTAGCAAAAAATAGTTGCCAGCAATTCCTAAACCTTGAACGAGAGAAGGCAATTGAAAATGGTAACGAGCCTGACCAGAACAGTTTGGTACCTATTGCCTGTTCTTACGACATGGGGTGGCAGAAACGGGGGCGAGGTTTCAACTTTAAGACCGGACATGCTGCAGTCATGGGCCTTTCAACTGGTAAGGTCCTTGACTACACAACAAAAAATAAAATGTGCCGCTCCTGTGATGAAGCCAAAAAGGCAGGAAAACAACCAAATGACCATGACTGTAGGAAAAATCATTCAGGCTCTTCAAAGTCAATGGAGCCTTTAGCTGCAGTGGAACTTTTCAATAAGGTAACTAAATCAAATGTCAAATTTTCAATTTACACCGGGGATGATGATTCAATGACTGAATCTCTCCTAAAGCAAAAGGTACCCTATGGTGTGGAAATATGGAGTGATACAGTTCACCTAAAAAGATCCCTTACAACACGCCTATACAACTTGAGCCAACGAAGTAAGTTCCCCAACAGTTCAGTGTTGTCACAGAAAGTCATCAATTACCTTGTCAAATCCTTTACATACTGTATTGCACAAAATAAGGGGGATGCTACAAACATGAAATCTGCAATTCAAAGCATTGTGCCTCATGCATTTGGTGACCATACTGGTTGTAGAGAAACATGGTGTCGATACAAGAAAGACCCTTCTCATTATTGTCACAGAGATGTTCCCTATGGCAAAGACCTCCAAGGAGATAGCCTTCAATCAGCCCTGAAATCTCTCTTTGATGAATATAGCACAGACATTGTTATAAACAAACTTGCACCTGCAGCAAATTCTCAACGTAACGAGTCTCTGAACAGTGTGGTGGGCTCGAAGAACCCCAAAATTCGCTTTTACGGGGGAAGTGAAAGCAATGATTATCGAGTGTCCTGCAGTGTCTCTCAAGTAAATTTAGGTTACAGGTACATTCCTCAAACTCTAGCGTCACTTAACATAGAGCCAGGTCTTTTCTGTGTAGACCATAATACGAAAATGGACATGAAAAGTTCGAAGGACAAACAAAGGAAATCAACAGTTGCATTCAAGCGACGTTGATCACAATTACACAAACACCAGATTTCAGAAACCTCGAAAAACGAGGGCAAAGAAGGTACCATGTATGAAAGTGGCATTGGCCTGAACCTAAACTCTTCTGCGACAACTTTGGAGTTGAACAATTCTGAACTTTCAATCACTGATCTTTATGATATAACCGCTGCTGCCACGAAACAACAACAAGAACAGTACGAAAATGCAGTTCCGAAATACACTTCGAGACCCACAGTTCAAAAGGAAAAATTTGATGACAGTAAATTTTATCACTTTGTTTTATTTGACATCGAGACAAATTCCACGGGAAAATCAGCAGAAGTATGTCAGCTCGCTGCCGTGGATAAGTCAGGTAAACAATTCTCATGCTATATTCTACCAACCAGAGACATAGATTCTCACGCGTCAAAGGTCAACAAACTTACAGTTAAAACTGTCAATGGAATCCGCCGACTTTTCAAAGATAATCGACTAGTAGAAGCCTTTGAGTTATCGCAAGTATTTAGGCAGTTCTTAACTTTTTTGAGGGCCAGCATAGATTCAGCTTCAACACGATCCACAAAGCCTGTTTGCACAATCTTGGCTGGACACAACGCCGCCACATTTGATATTCCAATACTTCTTCGAAACGGTGGCGAAAATTTTATCGCGGAGCTCAGTTCCATCAGTTCCATCCGGTTTGCAGACACTCTGACACTGATGAAATCACTCATCAAAAGCAAGCACTCTTCCATCCAAAACGCAGAAGGTAAATTTCCAAAGCCTGGGCAGAGTTCTGTTTACGAACATTTATTTCAAACCACCTTTGATGCCCACGACGCCTTAGAGGACGTGATCGCCCTTCGAAGAATCTTGCTTTCGCCTAGGTTGGCTTTGTCTGATGAAATGCTGGTGAACAGAAGTTCTGTAATCTCTGTCAAGGACGCCGCCGAAGACCTGAAATATCTTGACAACCGTCATCAGAGACTCTTGTCTTTTCAAGGAAAGCTGTACAACCCAGGTCATGCGGATAGCCCAATAAAGCAAAGCATTGCCGAAAAAATTGCTGGCAGTGGCTTAAGATACAAGGATTTAAATAATTTGTACCAACGATTTGGACGGAAAGGTCTTGTGTGTATTTTGACGAGACCGCCATTGTCCAGTCGCTCATCGCTTCCAAGGGTCACAAACACAACGAGAATAGTCTCCGCAATTTTGAAACACTTCGAAGAGATTTCCAAGGATTCTGCGGCATAGTAAATTAAGGTATGTTCTCAACTGACTTTCAGGTCAAAAGCAGTTTGTACAAAAACGTCAAAGATAATGTCCGCTCGTGTTTACACATTCGTTCTCGACAAAACCGCGTGGTTCGAAAGTTCGCGAATGCTCAAATAGCGATCTTGGCGAGTTCCTATTCTGATCACGTGGTTGTCATTGAGGTGAGAAAATAGAAAGTTCCCCCTCAGATTTCTCGTATTTCCTTCGGTGAAATTCCTTAAAATTTGGCAGAGATGTGATACCCTTTTAGCTTTCCTTGCTGTGAATTTATCAGAAAAATTTGTAGGACAAGTTTTTCGCTCAGCCAAAAAACAACAAAAATGTTAAAAGCGAAAAAACTACCTTGACAACTCCTATTTTTTTCGATTTCAAAAGTTTCGTCTTGTCAGACTCTACCCGGTCGGTGAATAATAGAAAATTTTACCGAAAGAAATTGAAGAAAATTGAAATCAAAGTCAAACAGACGTCAAAAAATGGCGATATTTGAGTAGTTTTAATTTGGGACTAAAAGCCCCGACTTCAGAGGTGACTGTTGTAGAGCAAATTTAGGCCCTTGTTTTTTATGTTTCAGTAGCTTTGATTTGAAAAATAGCAAAAACAACGAGAAAAATTAACTTTCGATTGATGTCACTGGCGCGCGCTTCGTGATCTTGCATAACCCTATTGAGCCACCTTAAGGGCTATGGGGTGTCCTAGGAGAGTAAATGGGCACTGGTGCGAGAGGGTAGAGGTATGTCTAATTCTGCACAGGAAAGAGCGAAAGGAGGAACTAGCTCAATGGATACAGCGCTGGACTGTTGTGCGGAAGGTCGAGGGTCCGAGCCCCGGCCTGACCAACACTCAAGGACTTAAAATAATTGAGAAGAATATGCCACCTTTTTATAAGATCAGGAAATGGTTAGATATTCTAGTCTTCTCGGATAGGGAGGAATAAATGGAGGTCCCGTCTGCTGCAAGGCTAGGGGTAGGCGACGTTAATTTCCCACGCACGAGATTACTGTGTGATGGATGTCCTTCCCTGGGGTAGGATGGGTGGGTTACTGGGCCTGCAGTAATTGATGTAAAGCTGTTGTGGTGTCCCTGCCTGTCGGCAAATCTAATAAATCAGATATGTCCTGGCGCGGAACTGAGTTCTGTACTACATCTAAACATCATTTAAAAACTTTTATGAAGTCCCTTAATGCAGCTAGAGCTGCAAAGAGCTGGAGCTCGGACAATCCATTAAATATTAACTTATGAATGTGTTACTTACAGGTGATACAACTTGGAGTTGTAAGTGAAGGCTCCAAACGGTAGCTCCTTAATTTGGATATTATTCAAGGACCTAACAAATGGAGATAGCTTAATTAAAGATCTCTCCTTGATTCCAAGAGTTAGTCGATGTCATTGAGTCCTTTTCACCATTTTTTGTGAAAATTGAGCTAGATAACTTAAACTGGATATGTGTCAAAGTAGGATTTTAAGAGTGTTGCGAATTCTGTTAATGAACAAATGTGTAGCAAATTAGTAAACTCCGAACATTTTAAACACATTTAAAGTCTTTCGTATAAAACCTCTTTCAAAATAGAAAATAGTCCCAAATTTTTTTCCAGATTCTTCATCATGTGGCACGTTGGGAGCGAGGCAAAGTTTAGAGGCTGTTGCGGATGTATGATTAACTAACGCGTTGTCAGCCGATACGCAAGGTGAAAATTTTGCATCTCAAGTTTCATTGACTAAGTATTACAATAGTATGGGAGTGTAAGATTTGAGGGGATAACATACGTCGTGAAATAGCTACAGTAGGCTGAGGTACTGATTGAAACCCAAATCCCAGTAACAAGAATAATAATTTAGGTGCGCATTCAACATTTTGTTTCCTTTTTGCGTTTTATTTTTTGTTTTTGTTTTTGTTTTTTGTTTTTGTTTTTGTTTTTTGTTTTTGTTTTTGTTTTTTGTTTTTTTGTTTCGTTTTTGTTTCGCTTTCGTTATGTTTGTTGGTTCCTCTGGAAAAAAATGAAGTTGTGTTTTTCATCCTTTTCTCTGTGCTAAAGATGTCTGACTGAGCATTCCTTGAACCTTGCAAAATATCTGCACCCTTAATACATTTTGGTCTGGTGCACTTATTCTAGAGTATCTGACATTGAGAAAATGACAACTAACTGCAAGTGATCTTTCCCATTAAAACGAGAAGCCCAACTAAACACAACAGACATAAGGAGTACGTTTCGCCATTGTAATTGAAAAACGGAACGAATCTTTTCTTACAGCAAAACATATGGTGATATGTGGTCTTTTCATGCATTTTAATTCGGTGGATCCAAAATTTTTATTTCCTTCCCTCGAGAATGATTAGTTTCCCAGCCTATCGAGCCTGATTATTATTGTCGAGATTTCTGCTTAAATAGTAGAGTTGAGAGAGTTCCAAGAATTTAAGGTTTGACTTAACTTTTGAAACCAATCAAAGTGAACTTGTGATAAAATTTAACAGAAAGCACAATTTGGGTTTATTATGTCAGATTGAAAGTTGTTATTGAGTTTGTAGTATGGCCTGGCTAACCTGTGTTACATGCACAAAACATTGATAGAAAGAACCACTTCCTGGAGTTAAGATCCTTGTCTCAAGGACATAGGGATGATGTATTTTTAACAATCTTTGAGGAGTAAGTGCTCCCTTTTGAGATCTTTACTTACTCATTTTGAAATAAAAATAGGTCTTACTACGAGAAACTTCAGTCACCTTAAAGTAAGGACTGTTATTAGTTTTAGGCAGTATTTGTCACTCACTGTCAGTGCATATTCCTTGTTTTGAGAACTGATAGTTACTCTCATTTTGAGTGATATCAATCCTCATCTTTAGAACTTCCTGTTCCTCACTCCAGGACGCATTTTTAAGAAAAAAAACTCTTAATTTAAGGTATCTGGAAACATATAAACTTAACTGTGCACTAATAACATACGTATACACAGTGCGAGTTACACCATTGAAGAAAGAGCATATCGATTGATTGAACTTATGCTTGAGCTTCTTTCACTGCAGTTCCCACTTGTGTATCACTTTCCAACGGCGATACAGCTCCAGGAATACCTAACAAGCCTAAAAAAAGCCACTTTACGAGCAGTTTACCGTGAGCGACACCTCTATATCGGACTATCGGCGAGCAGCGACTCGAGTCGTTTGAGCCCGCGGTTGAAATTAACAAAACATCAGCGTTTTAAATGTAAAATATATAGGTTGATAAAGTTTCAGAAGTCTTTAACAAAATGTTGCGGTGGCTTTACGGTAAATAGCGGGGCGGTAAATGTCGATCTCAGGCTAGCGACGTAGGTGGTTCAAAAGCGCCGTCCATATTACATTTTGCGTTCTCCTTAACTTCTTTTCTTTGTTTTCTTTTTTGGACACAATAATCAGTTTCCTGGATTTATACATTTAAAAATAGAAGTATTGACGCCATAGACGAAATATACGCTGCAAGAGATAAAAGTGTATTCGGAGATTGGGCAAACTTTAATTAATTCACAAATGAAAAACGTATAGTTTTGTACTCTTTCAAGATTATCATTGGCTTCTTTTTCACCCCAACACTATTCTTAGCAACAAAGGTCACCATTTCGTTTTTTTTATCACTCGCCAAAAACAGTTACTATCATATGCGTTCAAAAGCCTAAAATAGAAAGAATTTTACTGGAATCGACCAATCGAACGAGCGAGCGCGCGAACGCCATTCACCACATCATACCTACGACTCGCTCTTGCGCAAGCGCAATTCACGAGTTAATAAAGGGCTAGTGATTATCCTGAAAGAGTAAATAGGAACTGGGACAAGGGGGCTGAGATCTATCTATTTTCGCACGGGAAGAGAGAGAAACCACTAACTCCAGTTACCACCTGCTACGGGACTGAGAAAATGGTACTGAAGTAACATAATTTAAAAAGTTTTATGAAGTCCCTTAATGCAACTGAAGCTGCATGGAGCTGAAGTTTGGAAAAACAATACGATACACGGATAATTTTTTCAAATAGCCAACTTTCTTCAGTCCAGCATATGCATTGTGATGAAATTTTGTGGGCCGAGGCCAGGAACGTGTTCGATAATTGAGTCAGTTTGCTAGACATAACGTCTCGTAGTCACGTTCGACGCACTGAAAACTACTATAAAACGAATACAAGAATTGTAAAAACGTGTAAAATGGTATACAAAAAGTCACTTGTAAAAATGTAGCGGAATTCCAAATCGATTTCGATCAATTACGATCCTCATCAGTAGTACTCCGCCATGTTTAAAATACTCATAAATAATTGTTCATATAAGTGACTCTGAAATGTCCACACTTCTTCCAGGCTTCATGTAAGCGGTCATGATGTATCAATCACAGCTCGTGGGATTTGAAAAAAGTTCCATTCGTTCTTGGAGTTCATAAGCGAGTCTTCGTTCACATTATTTATCCTCACTCCTTCAGTTATTTGTCTCAGCATCGCGTCATTGTGATAAACTCCCGTCACATCCATTCGGAACTGCTTTACCTCTCTATTGTGTTTCTCTTTACAGTGTTTCCACAATGCAGATCGTTCTTCCTTATTGTTAAGTGATTTCGTATGCTCTTTCCCTCTGGTATACGCGCTCCTGGCTGTTTCCCCTACGTATACGCTGTTACACTGGATACACTTAATCTCATACGTCACACTTTCTCTATCACACGGTCCTTTTCCACCTGTGCTACACACTGGGCAGTCTTCTCGTCCACACTGTCGCGGTTTAAATGGGTCGGACTTTTGGAGTAGTCGTTTAATGGCGATTCCGGCTTTCTCCACCACTTTAATATTAAAGTTAATTAAACTTCAATATTAAAGTGGTGGAGAAAGCCGGAATCGCCATTAAACGACTACTCCAAAAGTCCGACCCATTTAAACCGCGACAGTGTGGACGAGAAGACTGCCCAGTGTGTAGCACAGGTGGAAAAGGACCGTGTGATAGAGAAAGTGTGACGTATGAGATTAAGTGTATCCAGTGTAACAGCGTATACGTAGGGGAAACAGCCAGGAGCGCGTATACCAGAGGGAAAGAGCATACGAAATCACTTAACAATAAGGAAGAACGATCTGCATTGTGGAAACACTGTAAAGAGAAACACAATAGAGAGGTAAAGCAGTTCCGAATGGATGTGACGGGAGTTTATCACAATGACGCGATGCTGAGACAAATAACTGAAGGAGTGAGGATAAATAATGTGAACGAAGACTCGCTTATGAACTCCAAGAACGAATGGAACTTTTTTCAAATCCCACGAGCTGTGATTGATACATCATGACCGCTTACATGAGGCCTGGAAGAAGTGTGGACATTTCAGAGTCACTTATATGAACAATTATTTATGAGTATTTTAAACATGGCGGAGTACTACTGATGAGGATCGTAATTGATCGAAATCGATTTGGAATTCCGCTACATTTTTACAAGTGACTTTTTGTATACCATTTTACACGTTTTTACAATTCTTGTATTCGTTTTATAGTAGTTTTCAGTGCGTCGAACGTGACTACGAGACGTTATGTCTAGCAAACTGACTCAAGCATATGCATTCGTTGCATGCAAAAAGTCAAAATCAATTATTTTTATCATGATTGCTTGCGTTAAGGGAAAAAACCCGTGGAAAGTGTTCCTATTACTTGTTTTGAAACTAAATTAGATAAGTAACGATTCAAATCGCATTTCTGGTAATATACAAAACCGTGATTTGAAGATTAATGTAAATTTGTCTTTCGGAACAGTTTTTTATAGGTATTGTGGTTGATATTATAACCTTTGACTGGGTGGCTGATAAGGGTTGAATAAATTAGATTAATAAAAAGTAAACAGCGTCCCTTCAACAACCTTTCTGAAACCTGTGATACTGATGACAATGAGAATGGTATTTCTATGAAAATGTGGAACCGGGTTTTTGGTGAATACCTTGAGTAAATTTAGATGTTAATGTTTTCAGCCTGTCATGGGGTCAGTATTAGTCCCTTAAAATTTTGTGTCGTGTAGCACGCAATAGATGTTTTTTTTTTTTTATACACAACTCGCACAGCTCGACAAATCGAATGAATAAATCATTACACAGTTGTTTTGATGTTATTTCAGTGTAAACGTTCATTGGGGTTTTGAAATGGTTCTTCCTTTTTTCTTTATAGAATAGTTCGTTATTAATGGCCATTAAGATGTGTTCGCTTATGAAAACGAAATAGATGTCCTCAGAGAGCGGAATTGGTCACCCACCATAGTTACAAATCTCATTCAAGTATCCAGTAACTGATGAAAAAAGATGCTTGCCTCCGTTTAACTCACACGCTCTAACAATGCCACTCTCTTTTAATCTCATATTATGGCTGTCGGAGACCCCTGAACTTAAACACTCTAATACTCAGCTTTTAATTAACAATTGGTTTATGCTTTAGCGTGCGCTATCGAGTTATGGAGCACGCGGGAAGTTTGGAGAGCACGAAAGAAGCGTAACAGTTGCCGGAGGCAATACCTGAGGGCAACTCTAGCTTCTTAAGAGCTCTCCAAACTTCCCACGTGCTCCATAACTCGATAGTGCACAGCTCAAAGCATGAACCAACTGTTTCAGTACATAGCCGATTGAATTGTGCATCAAATCCGACGCGAAAAACGGACAACAATATCAATTGAAGCGAATCGTGACGGCGCCGATACCGAGTCTCCTTTTCCGTTGTTTTTCTCTTTTTCTGCCTCATTTAAGAACTCTGGCCTAAGGGAACAGGTCGACAAATTGTCTTCGTTTTGGGACTAGTAGGCTGAGTCTCTGTTTGTATCCATTATTGTCGCGATGTATAGTATTTTTCCCCGCGCTAAGAATGGCCGCTCGCGCGAAAAAAAATTTTCCTGCGAAGCGATTTGCTCCCGCTATCAGCGTGCACTATCGGGATTTTGAGCACGCTTACGTATACTGAATTTGATTGCGTGGCTCTGCTAGCTATGTTCTAACAAAAATTGGAGCTTTACAAACTCTTTCTGAGGCAAGAAATCAAAGAAGGAGCTTAACACCTATGTTAATGAGATTGCACTGTTAATAAAGAGATTTAGAGGTCATATTCTAAACAATCTGTCAAATATTAGCTTATGAATGTATTACTTACAGGTGAGTCAAATCGGAGTTGTTATTGAAGGCTCCAAGTGGTAGCTCCTTGATTTTATTTCCATTAAAGTACCTATGAAATGGAAATAACTAAGTTTAAGATATATGCGTTATTAACCAAGCGTGAGGTCAAGATGGCTGGATATCCAGCCATCTTGACCGAACAAGCTTGGTTAATAAAGGATTTATCATATTGCAAAAATATTTCGCTTTATTTAGAATGAATAATAACCTGTTTGCTTCGAGTGCAGGGAAAGAAAGCCAGCTGTGTTTGTAGTACAACAAACTCACGAGAGTCGTTTCTGTTTTATTTGTTTCTACTATCTTCTAATGCTTTTTGCGTTTCTGTGCCGAAATTGTCCAAGAGTTACGAAAGTAGTTCTTATTCTATTTCTTTTATGCGCGGGATCAAGGTGGGCAATCCCGAGTGGGCAAGAAGGGCCGATCTTGCATGCTCCGGCAGCCAATCAGAACACAGATTTCGCTTCATCTTGCCCACGGGCGCTACTTGCGATGTATAAGCAACGTTAATGGGTGGTCATGATTCCTAGAGTGAGTCTATGTTATTGCGTTCTTTTAGAAAAGAGCCCGGGAACTGGAGTTAAAGTTCTATTTTATGAACACATGCACATATTCTCTAGCAAATGTGATGAAACGCGTTTTCTATATTTTTGTACTTCAGCTTTTTAGTCAGAGGCGGTTGCACTATATATTGACCTCCTTAATTGTAATTTTCCTAAGCGGAAGAAGTAGCAATGGAGAAGTCCTCCCGATTTTGAGCTCTAAAAGTTACCAAAAGAAAGTTTCGGTGGTTGAACCTGGAAGCCTAAAAGTAAATAGTACAAAGATAAGTGGGCTGTTCATGTTTTCGAAATTGGAAAGCTGCACGGGACAAAAAAATGCCTTTTTACTAGAGCTGGATAGTGTGTTCAAAGATTACGATTTTAACCGAGTGCAAATTGACAAAAATCGTTGATAAGCCAGTACAGTATTAACTCATTTACTTTCGAAATATTTGACATCTGACCTCTCCGTATATTTCAAACCGTTCACAAAAGCTCACGAGTAAAGAAATTGCGAAAGATTAAAATGGGTAAACTAGCTATGTGGGTTCAGTTGTAATTAGACATCGAAGGAAAGTACCACATCACAATCGTTTGCTTTGAAGGTGCGTGTTTGTGCTATTCCATTCAAAATGCAGATGTATCTACCGTGTCCAGAGAGGTTTTCTGGACTCTGCAGTGTGGCTCCCAACAGCTTCCGCAATTTTTTCCGGGTGATGTATGTGGAATCAGTTAACAGCTTAAAAAGATTGTTGTTGAGATCATAGACACGAATTAAAAAGTTAAAGGAAAAAATGTTGACCCTTTACGAGAAGCGATCTGTCTAATACCTCCCCACGAAACTAGACGAATTAAACCCATTCACTCACGCAATAATGAGTGCGCCCGAAAACTATTTAATTCTCCCGTAGAAGGCAGCTAGTACAATGATTTAATCGAGAAAGGCTGAGCTAACCAAACCACAGTTCTCTTGATAACCACACTGTTAACTTTCTTTAAAGCGTAATCTTAGGTGAGCAATTTTGACAGGATTTTCATGTCGTGACTGAGCCCTGATAAGGGCTAACTACTCCTGGGGGATAAATGACATCTGGGATCTTATGATCACATGGCATTAAGTCTTGTTCACTTTTACTTACCCCGTTAAAAAGGAATCGTCAAGTGAGAAAGTTTGAAATGTGTTGTTAGATAGAGCTTTCAACTTGCCCCACCCTCCCCACCCACACTCCTACCACCTTGGCCAGTGTCCAATTGTTTCTAAATATATTAACTTTAAAATCATTCTCCGTATTACAATTTTCGCCGAAACACATACTTGTTTTACATACTTGTTTTACTGCATGAGTAACACACCGTCTCTTCGCTCCTTACAATTAATATGTTCTCTGCCTAGCATACGAGAGAATCGCTCAGACTGGGCGTCTATCACCCCCTCGGCGAATAAAGTGGCACGTGTCTCTGGGATATTAAAAGAAACATCTTGCTTTTTAATATTCAAATTGAATCAGCTCTTTGCAAGTCTCAAAAAGCGAACAGTCACGACGGACAAATTCCAAGAATCAGCAATATTGTTTTAGTAGGATTGCTGATTTGAGCAAACAAGAGGCTCCGAATAAAATTTCGGTAAGGACAGGTGTCAATCAGCCACAGTTTAAAAACCAGGCGTCAGTGTATTACGAAAGACAGTGGAGTTGCCGGCGGTTTGGATTCTCTATTCTATAACCTCAAACTGCTTCCACACGAGTATGTTACTGGATAAATGGCGATCTCAAAAATTGCGAGAAACACCCACACGAATCAAATTAAATGAAGAACTCTGATCTTGGAAGCCCGGTCCAAAATGTCAATGAATGTCACTGTCAAGTTATATTCGTGCGGCACCCGAGTTAAATTATTTCTGAGATTGCCATCAAGATGGGAAAGGAATTCACCAGACTGAAATAACTCGGACTGTTATCGTGTATTAATGAATTAATTAATAAAATCTTGCTTTTGTCAATATATTGCTATTTTCATGTCTCTAAGTATGTGTGAATCTTACTAAAGAATAAAAATTTAGAGGGGGAGAGTAGTTTTCTAAAGCCTTGCAGGGATCAATTTGGGATTAGAACACAAAATGCAGGTAAAAGGGGTGGCTAGTTTTTAAATTATCGGGTTAGTGCAAAATGTTTTGGGCTCAGCAAGACCAGTGCCACCATTTACTTGCCCCAGGGTGCTGAAGGGCAATGAAAATGCTAGTCACTTGACTTGTGCTAACCCTAACCCTAACCCTAACTGTAACCCTAACCCAACTGTAATCCTAACCCAACTGTAACCCTAACCAACTGTAACCCTAACCCAACTGTAACCCTGACCCAACTGTAAACCTAACGTCAAAATACAGGAAAAAGGTCGATGGAACTGAAGCGATTTCTGCAACCCCAACCCTAACCATAGGTTTAAGTCGAGACTCGCCATTGCTGTCTCCTGAGGGTGTCAAATACCTTAGTCAGGTGATTTTAATTTTTTCTTAAAGTAACTTATGAAATCTATAGGGTCGTCTATTTGAGGTCCCATTTACTTAAAAAGCAATTATTTGGGTCTCGTTCCAGTCTAAATATTGTCAATAAAATCAAGAAAGCCGTCGAAGCTCCGTGTAGCGGTGCAAGTGCTTCCAACAAGTTCTTTATCGAGTTCAAGTGATGTTTCGCCATATATAAATCGCCGTAACGTGCTGTGCGCTCTTTGTCACACATTGTCTGAAATCCCTTACTTGCGGCCGACATATACCGAACAGAAGGTCTGGTTCTCACTTCTAGTGATAGTCATATCCAGAGTATGGATACAATCAGTGATCGCTTCTGGCAGGTCTACGTTCAATAAGGCACGGTTCTAGAAACTACAAAACTCGGTCAAAATCACCTTTTTGATATACTTTATACAAATCAAACGAGATATACAAAACTTTTTGTCGATTTCTCTCGCCTGGATAAATTCTGAAATAAGTGCCACCTTTCTTGACATGAAGTGGATTGTTTTCAGCTAAATTTAATTATTTGGATTTAATAATCCAGAAAAAAAAAAAAAAAAACACGCTCTAACCCGTTGCATACAATTCGTATTGGGAACGTTTATGGTGCAGACTCTTTCGGCAAAGGTCAGCTTCTCGTTCTCGTTTGGTGGGGAGATGGAGTTTGTGAAAAGGGACCGGGGGGGCATGGGGGCGGGGATGTAGAACTAGACCGGCGGTGTTTTTTTGCTCGCCAGGCGTTGACTTTTTTTCTCCACCGACTTTATATTTTTCATTTGCAAGTAGTGGAATTCTGCCCGAAACTGCCTCAGTCCGTCCCATTACTCGCATGGATGTTAGAGCAGTATAGAAAGATTTATGTTGGTCGTGGGTACTTACAGTTCTCTGAGCCATGTAGTCCTTTTGAAAACTGCCAGGGGTAAGTTCTTAAACTGATTATTGGACAAGTCCCTTTCAACAAGAAATCATTTCACATCAGGTGGTTAGATTTGCACTGTTAGATAATGCCTAGAACTTTACACGACTCTCACCGGGTGGAGAGGGCTCAAAAAGTTGCTGATTTCATTTTCACCTTGAAATACATATGTAAGGATGGGCCTTAACGTTACCAAATATCAGTTAACTATGATTTCCTATCTCATCTGAGACAAATAACATCGGTCGATGAGGTCTGAGGCAAGGCCCCTTTGATAAATAAGAAGTGGGACTCTCCATACAACTAGCTAAGATAAAAAACTCTTTGGTAGAAGTATTATATAGACAGATAATTCAAGATTTTTCTGGATTGGAACAACAAAAGGTAATAGTTTAACCGGCTCTCGATTGCCCTCTTCCCCTCCCCCCTCACTCATAATATAATCGACGACTGTTTTAAATAGCTACATAAATAATTAAGTCGACATTGTATTAGAAATCATACTTCACTTCAAAAGCCACTCCCACTAAGCATCCGTGAAATATTTTATTGCCGCTACTTTCGCTAGAATGGTTACAATCCCATCGATAAAATTTATGTCCCTGACAATGAAAATAAAGCAACAGTATCTAAGGCTTACCAAAGACTTAATAACGAATCTTTCGGTAAACTGAAGCTTTTCACACATTGCTCTATCGACTTGTGTCCATTTTCTCTTGTGAAGGTCAGTTTATTGATTCATATAACATGAATATACCCAACGAGAACATCCGATTCTGAATGGTCCAAACGAGTTAATTGTTAAAGCAAAATGACCACATTTTCTATCAGTTTACTGGCGTAATAACCTACGCGGTGCGTAAGAAGTCGCAATGGGGTTTACGTCAGCGGTCAAAATTAAAGAAACCCAATGCTCTCTGACCTTTTAGATTTTGTCGACCTTTGCCAGTCTTCAAAAGTGAAGCAGTCAAGACGGACAAAGTCCTAGAATCAACGAGTCTTTTTTTCATGGAATTGTTGATTTGAGCAATAAGAGACTCCAACTAATGCTTCGGTAAGGACGGCTGTTATTTAGGCCTTTATAGATTATAGTAGTAAAAGTAGCATATTATGCTAGTAGCGCTGCTCTTTCTTTGGCTAAATTCTGCTAAAATCATGCTCTTTTTTCCAAATTATGCCCCTTTTTTAAATTATGCTCTTTGAAAAAAATGCAAATAAGTCTAAAAAATACACTTTTAATTACAAACCATTGGTATACAAGAAAGAAACGCAACAAATCCACGATGAAATTCAAATAAACCTGTGGTTCATGTTAACATGCAGACTAGTACTGGACCATACTCTCATGTAGCTTATCTGCGAGTTGCCTGATGACAGGTTCTGGGACCAACATGGCGTACAATGTGACTTCCGGTTCCGGTGCACCCTAGACCCGGGCTCAGACCGTTTCAGATGCTACTACTTGAACTAAAAAATTGAAACATCGAATAAGGTCACCAAGTGCTTGGGAGAAGAGATGAACAATGATGAAAATGTAGCATCAGAAATGATCCGAAAATTATCAAAATATGTCAGTTATGCTAGCATTGCTACTTGGCAAAAATTATGCCAGTTTGCTCAAATTATGCCAAAAATTATGCTAGCATAATCTATAAAGGCCTAGTGTCAATTAGCCACAATTAAAAAAAAAATACCGACACTGAAGTTGCGGCGGTTTGTTCGATTTTTTTTAACCGATTTCTCTTGCCTTCAAGTACGTAGTTAACTATTACTTCATCTCTCATCTGAGACAAATAACATTGCTCGATTAGCTTTGAAGGAAGGTTTTTCGATGAATATGAAGAAGGACTCTCCATACAACTAGCCAACATAAAACTCTTTGATAAGATTATTGTATCGACAGTTTCATAACTTTTGAGATTTATTAAAAAAAAAAACAAACAAACAAAAACAAATACTTTATGTCAGCGTAAAGAGTGGTACGTCACTCGCACCAATCAGATTGCCGCATTTTGCATTTTGGTGTGTCAAAAAACCAATCAGATTGCCTCATAAGGGTATATATCACTTTCTAATCAGATTGCCGCATTTTTAAAATTTGGTGTATTACAAACCAGTTAGATTGCCGCATTAGAGTACGAATCACGTTCCAACCAGATCAGAGCATTGGGATGTTGCTGCGCAAATCAGAATGCCGTCCCTCATGCCAATCATGTCAGGAAATTAGGGTACCACGATACGTTGCGAAGGAATCATCCCAAGTTTAACACACATCAAGAATGCATGACATTAACAAGACTCGTGAGCTCATCTACTCAGTGTAATGGTTCATGCATGTCCTTCGTAAGGAAGTTTTCGCTATGATCGGTTGGGATTAGAAAGGTCGTCAGGCCGAAATGTTTCTACCATTTTCAAGTTCAAACCTGTTTTGTGAACCGGCCCGTCAATTACAACGCACGCAAAGTTCTGGAAGGCAATTTCTGCTGACCCAGATAAAAATTGCGAAAAACATTTGCATAAATCATATTTGATTGTTAATCTTGTTTTTGCCTTGTGGTTGCTCTTTTTGCAAAGGTTGAAAAGACCAACAAGTTATATTGAATTTCTTCGTCGACTGCCTTAGTAAATATCGGTTTCTTTGCTTCTAAAAACTCTCCATGAATTGAATATTGTACTATCCAGCTACAATTACGTGTTTACTTTTTACTCGCCACTATAGACTAGACTTTTTCCGATAAAATTCTATTTTCCAATAAACATCGTAAGTTTTATGACACATTGTTCTTTTGATTTGTGTTCATTTTCCTCTAGATCTAATGAAGGTCACTTTATTTGTAATATGAATATAACAAACGTGAATAACTAGTTCTGCACTCGACCGTTTAGTCCAAAGTTCTAGTCCAGAGATAGAAAAATCCGTTTGTTTCTTTAATGCACCTTTTATTTTATTTGGCGAAGTGTTGCCTTTTGTTCCGGCTCATAACATTATTTTACTAGTCTCACCTATCTTATCCCATTCCGGTAAGATGGTCCATACTGAGGGTGGTGTCCTTTAAAGTGCCTATAACACCTATTTTTTCGCATCAAAGTATAAAATAGAAGCATGTAGAGGGTGTCTGGTAAGATTTGGGAGTGGTTCTGATGCGTCTTTGATATTTTCTGAGGCGATAAAAGTCCGAAATTGTAGCGAACTTAGGCTCCACGTATCTCTTTGCCCGCGTGAAAGAGTACTGGTACCCAAATATTCGTTACGTCGAGGTAGTAAGACCAAGTTTATTAGTTCAGAGAATCAAAGTGAGTGTGAAATCTATTGTTTACGATCTTTAAGCAAAAAAATGCCATTTTGGTGTGTAGTTTGGGTTTGTTCGAATACCCCTGACTCGAAAAAGAATATTTCGCTCCACGACATTCCTTTTGAGGGCGATCAAAGGCCAGTGGCTATGAAAAGGAGAAAGAGGTGGATTCAGTTTGTGAGCGCAGTGCGCTAACTGGACACCGACTGTGAATTCGCGCATATGTTCAATACCGTAATTGTTTATTTATAAGCCGATCCTGGCTATAAGCCGAGACCCTAAACTTTTAGCTTTCAGAAGCTGTTGGATTTTTATTGAAAATAAGCCACAAGTAGACACCGACTTCAAACTCACGCGTATGTTCAATACTAAAATCATTTGCCTTTAAGCCGATCTCGTCTATAAGCCGATCCCGTCCATAAGCCGATCCCGTCTATAAGCTGATTCCGTCTATAAGCCGTAACCAAAAGTTTTGTTGAAATACTTTAAAAAGGTCCAAGCGAGTTGTCAACTGAGACGAATTATATACTTAAAATGTCAGCAAAGCGAGCTGTATTCAAAGTATCCTGTATTAGTTCAAACACTTTTTTCGTGGTTTTCAGGAATTATTGGACATAATGACACGAGCCTATGACCGAAATAGCCAGGTAAATTACTAACTACAAAGCCCATTTCTTTGCATGATAAGAATATATGCTTACTACTGTGACGTAACGGCACCCAGTCCCCTCTTGCTCGGCCAAACAATTTATCTTCGGATTATAAAGCTTGATAACAAATTCAAAAAACGGTAAAACACCTCTAATGTTGCTAAAACATGTTCTAGAGTCAATACATTTTGATGTAAAATAATACAAAATAAGTGTCATAGGCGCTTAAAGTTATTTTTTAGCATTTAGAATGACTTGAACGCCATGTTATCACCTTATGCATTTCATCAAGATTTTTCTTTGCATTTTCCCCGACCAAGACTAGGTTATTTAAACTTCTGAACAATATTCTTAGCAGAACCCTTTTTTACTCAATTGGAAATTGCCAGACTCAGTTCTAAAAAAACAATGTTTCACTGCAAACGCATCTCTTAGAGTTAAGAAAAACAACAACAACAACAACGGGGAAGGGAAATCAGTGAAAGTGGAGTGCGATACAAGTTATCCACTCCTGAAATAATTTTATCACATCCATCACCTGGCACCGCCCGTTTCATCTGTTGCTTGCTCATAAACATAGGTTTCAGCTTCGCAAAAGGCTGTTATTTGGAAGCAATTGTCGTATTTGGACCTATTTGGCTGATTGTTTGCAGTTGTATTCAGTTCAACTTCATTCTATCTAAACCCAATCCGAATTTGACGTATTTACTTGCATTCTCATAGAGAAGAAACGTTATTCAACTCTTTCTCTCGCGATACCGAAAGCCCGCGCTGAACTTCATCGAAGAGCGAATTAAAAAAGGATACCTTCGTTGGTAAACACAGTTTTTAAATAGAAATGAAGCTCACTGAGAACCGAAATCCGAGAATACTTCAAATAGGTGACATTTATTGCTTAATTGAAAAGCCATGTGCGAAGAAATACTAAAACTAAGAGAATGATAATAAGAGCATTTGCTGTCAGATGCGATTATTAAGCAAACGATGTACGATTCCTATATCCGGAAATGGACTGCAACTTCATTGTTCACTCTCAGTAAAACTCAAGAAAAGCACGATGCTCATCGCATGTTATCCAACACCAGGAAAATACCCATAAATAGTCTGTTTTCCTGAATATTTTTCTATAGTTTTCCCGTGCGCGCAAGCGCAGCGTTTCCCAAGCGTCTTCCCACAGAATAACTAAGGGTGAATGCCAGGAAAACATGATGTTTGTGATTGTTTTCCTGCTCCACGAAAATATAATAGTGTATAACTTGATTTCCTAAACGTTTACCTATAGTTTTCCCGTGCGCACGAAAGCAGGATTTCAGTTTCCAAGCGTTTTACCACAGAATTACCAACAGTGAATGCTTTGAAAAAATGATATTTGTTGATTGTTTTCCTGCTCCACGAAAACACTAGTGTATTGCTTATTTTCCTGAACTTGGGAAAACTATAGTTTTCCCAAGTGCGCGAACGCTGCATTTGCCAAGCGTTTTCTCGTGATCACAGAATTACTGACGACCGTGATTAGGTGATGAAGACTTGTTGTTCGTCTATTGTTTTCCTACTTTATAGAAACACTCGTGAACAGCTTACATCATTTTCGTATAAGTTTTTGTGTAGTTTCCTTGAGCGCACGAGCGCTACAATTTCCAAGCGTTTTCACACAGAATTACTAAAACTGAACGAGAAGAAAACACGATGTTCGTCGATTGATTCCTTGCTCCGAGGAAACGCTAATGAGTAGTTCGTTCTCCAGAACATTTTCCTTCTGTTTTCCTACTCGTCCGAACGATGCATTTTTAAAGTGTTTCATCTGAGAAATGCTGACGGTCAACGCCATGAATACAAGATGTTCGTCGATCATGATCATTATTTCCTGCTCTATTAAAACGCCAGTGGATCTTATGTCTAATATCTATAATATTGACCACGACTGGGTAATTTGAGGCAACTCACTCATGTGAGCCGTTTGGGTCATTTAAGTGGATTGGGGCTTTTCAGGCAGTTGGATCACTTACACTGATTGGGTCGAGCAACGATTAACCGAGCGACGGTAAACGCATGAAAATGCATACCTTACACGAACTCACCGTTGCAGAAAACGCCAGAAAGTGCGTGCTTTCTGGTTAACTCCAGCGAACACAGCGTTGGAATGCCAAAAAACTGCTGCAGAGTTCATGTTACTTTCCAGAAGTTAACCGAACAGCAATGAATGGTAAAACGCCGGAAATGAGTTTCAAGGAATTTTCTCCAATTCATCATCGCGGAAAAGTGTTGCGAATAGAAGAAAGTATGATACTTTCTATGCGTTACACGAACGGCAAACATAGGAAAACACTACGTTTTTCCGTATTTACACTCATTTAATCTTCCCGGAAAATGCGTGTTTTCAGCCGTTAACTGCGGTAAATACATTGTTGATCGCTCAGAAAATGCCAATGAACAAACGCAGACAAGCTGTTTGCCTTGCGTTAACCGAGGGTTTAATGCCGGAAAATGAATCCTCTACCTACATTTATCGCGGGGGAAAACTACCGAATAAAGTAACGAATACTTAGATTCACTGAGGCGAAAACGCACAGAAAATATCGGATTTTCCGTTTGCAAAACACGGATAAACGTCAGGAAAATGACGCGTTTTCCGTGAATTCAACCTTCGTTTTCCGAAAGTCGAACGCTAGGTTTCTCGTCCTGTGAGTTTCTGCAAGTACATTGATTGCAAAAAAAATGTCCATATGTATTATTTGTATGTAGTGGTAGTTATATGGGTTATTAATTCTGTATCATTCTATTCTTTTTCAGCGAAACTCTCTGGATATCTTGCCCATAAAATAAGGCATATTTTTTGTTTAAAAGTTACCTTCTAATTCCACTCCATTCAGGCTTAGGCTGTTTCAGAGTCACAAGTTGTCTGATAAGTTAGGCAAATTTTATGACAGTTCCTTCATATTATTTGAAGTACATGCATTTTAGGAAAGAAACAATTTCATGTAAAGCTTTTTTTGTCCTCTTTTTAATGTGATATAGTACTAGTCACTAGTGTAAATGCCTGTCGACAAAAAATTAAAATAAAAAAGGTTGTTATCACTTGTCATTTTTTTCTTTTTAGGTGCGATCTGTGTTAAGACCCAGTTTTTTATAACCTGGTAAAGTTTAAGAGACCATAACATACTGTCATTGCCTGAGGTAAATAGCGCAAGAGGCCGAGAACTAACTTAGCTTTTTTATTATTTTAGATCAAATTGTGTTATTGATACGGCTCTTTTTCTGTATTGGCTCTTTGGTCCTCTGCTCGACGGAATAATGGCTAATTCTTTGTTTACTGCTTCCATTTTTTCTAAAATTCCCCTGACCCCCTTTTGCTCGAGCTCGCTATGAACAACAAAGTCTATTTTAGTATAGGTTTGGCTAGTAGCGTAAAGCCAGTCACTTAGCAGGAACATGAATATTTTACTTACAATTTAGCCAACTTCATGTTGTTATTGAAGACTTCAGCTGGTAGCTCTGCTATCTCATTGTCCTCTAAGTACCTACAAAAAGAAGGTTACCCTGAATTTATGGTCTGTACCAAGTTGATATTTTGAATTTAGTCAGTTTGTGGTTAAAGTAGTGAGTGTCGAAGGGTAACATTGAACAGAAACCGACTGGTGCTTATGAGGTAGCAATTTTTTTAAGGACATAATCGGTGCCAAAACTATATTGACTCTTGCCATACGTTTAGATTCAATTTTGCCAATCGTAGCAGTTTTTACTAGCCTTTCTGATGTATGATACCAGAACAAGATGTTGGGAACCAATTTTCCTAGGGCCAGGTTTGTACTCGCCTCACTTTGTATTGCCATCAATGTTCTGTGTGTCATAAAGGTACTAAAGGGCTGTGATAGGTCATAAAGAGGTAAAGGGAAGAGCAGGTGTCTGGGTTTTCTCTATCTGTGCATTGGGAAAGGGGATCTCCAGCGGTTAGCGCTATATCAAACACTCTCACTAGAATAGGGCTGGATAACTTTAGCTGAAGCTATTCGAACTGTGCTCCATTTGGAAAGGAAGTAGCTTTTGTTCGTTGTCAAAATGAGAGATTTTCATGAACAACTCATGGCTGTGCACTTTTTTGGTTATTTATCATCTCACATTCGACTTTCTCTCGCAAAATAATTGTGAAATTGCACTTGGATCATTTTGGTACTATTATTGAACACTCCAAAAGGTGCTTCCGTTTAGTCTGTGTAAAAAATCCAATTACGAAAGCAAAGGCTAGAGTCCAAACTCCACAGAAATATATATTTAAAAAGCATGTGTTAAAACAACCACAACTTTCGGATCAAATAAAACTTGAGAAGCCTCTTAGAATTCCAAACTGAGGGATAAAAAATTACCTCGAACGAAAACTCAAAAACCAAAACAACTCCGTAAAATAAAACAGCAAAGGATACCCGAAAAAAATTCTCCAGGTAAATTTTCAAAGTCAAGGTTAGAGTTCATTGACCTGATTGGCTAACTTTTAAACTTACGCGCGCTGCGCGTGAATACAGAAAGAATACAAATGGGGGAGAGGATGAGGAAAATTGTAGTTTGAAATTTATAAAGCAAGCAATTAGCGGGAAAAATGAAAAAATAAATTACCGAGCTAATCTTTTATGTCTTGAATTTTTGACTTACAGATTTATCGAATTGAAGTTGTTTTCAAACTTAGTGGGATTATTAACGATTAAAATCACATTTCAATTGCATTTCAGTCGAGCAAGTGCTTGTTATTTATCCTTTTGACCATTTGTTTAAACTGGGTTAGATAAACTAAGCTGGGAATGGGTTTAAAATACCTTTTCAAAAGTGTTGCGAAGTCTCCTAATGCTATTGCTTAGCTTTTACCTTTGAAGAAAAGGGGAAGTTACGTTTTTCCCCCTTAAGATGGCTTATCTTCTACTCTGCCAAACATGCCTGACTGCGCATTTCTTGAAACTTCGGAAAATATCTGTGCGCCTGATGCATTTAGAAAAGCATGTTCTAGTGAACTTAATCTCGAGTACTTGACATTTAAAAAAAGCCAAGTAATTGAAAAAATGCCAAGTAACTACCGGCGGTTAATACCACTAAAACAGATAACCTGAGTTACACAACACTGTGCATTTAATGGCTTTGTTAAATATCAAGCAGTACATTTCGCCACCGGAG
>NC_142520.1:24796814-24839314 GCF_964205215.1 Stylophora pistillata
TACTAGTGCAGCGCTCTACCAATTGAGCTAACAAGCCAACTGGGAGCAGGCCGTTAAGTTGATTCGTAATAAACCCGTGAAAGTGATGAATCAGATACAATGAAATATGTGAAGTTCATATATTTTGAACTGCGGTATTAGATACGTATGATGCACGATCCTCGCAGTAGATAGCGCTATTTAAGCAATAGCGAAAATCAGACCTGAAAAAAATCAGGCCTGAAAAAAATCAGGCCAGTTGGCTTGTTAGCTCAATTGGTAGAGCGCTGCACTAGTATCGCAGAGGTCAGTGGTTCGAATCCCGTACAGGCCTGATTTTTTTCAGGTCTGATTTTCGCTATTGCTTAAATAGCGCTATCTACTGCGAGGATCGTGCATCATACGCATTTCAACTTTGTTGATATATCCAAATTATTTCGTTACTCCCACCGACGCAGCCCCAAACAGTTTCTTTCGAAACTATCAGCCTTTATTCATATGAAAATACAGAACATTTTAGGATCTGTTGAAGTTCATTCATTGGCGCAAATGAGGTGACTCGTAACTTAAGATTCTCTCGGATAGCATGAAATTTGCCTAAATTGTCGGTAGCGTCTCATGTTTGTCTTAATATGATAAATTGGCCCCAAATGTGAACATTATGAACAATGCCTGGGGTGGTTTGGTTAATAGAAATCTACAGCAGCCAGAGACCGAGCTGTCAAATACTCCCGCCATATCAATTTGATTCAGCCAACAAAAAACTACATCATTCCTGTGGTCAGCTCAACCCATGGAATCGACAGTTCTTTTGTTTACGAGCCTACGGAAAAGAATAACTTCTTACAAGAATACAGAAAAACTATTTCTGTATCATAGCTGTGGCTTGTTCCTCGTACGCCTTCTTCACCATTAGAATTTTACATTCTAGACTTGATACGTTCGCTCAGTTCGTCTTTTTTCTCTCTCTTGAGGACTTCAATTTAGTCTGTACTAAAGAATTTGGAGAACTCTTTTTTCTATAAAACGAAAACCTTCACCTTCGGCTGTCACTGATGTCGATACCACAGTTTGAGCTGAAGAAGTTAAACATCTCAAGGGATACTGCAGATAAAATGCACGAGCCGTCCTCTGACGTTGTCGTTCTAAGCAAATAGCCCGGGGGCAATTGAACGCGTTAATTGGTAAATGAAATATATAAATCAAAGAACTGATTGGGAATAATGCAAGTTGACTAAAGTTTCCAAATAGCGCGGAGGAAAGTGGTCGGGACGCCAGGCCGAGGAAAGCTTGGATTTGGCTTGGTTTTGTAAATTGGTGAGTTTTAAACTTCAGCATAACTTTAAAGTTTAGACTCAAAGTTCGACCAGAAATAAAAGCTTAACAAACTACTTGGAAAAATAATCGTGGTCAAATCGTTTATCTTGATCATTTTAAACGGTTATAGAAGGAACTTTACATAGAGTTAAAGATTGAAGAAGAGCAAGTGTTACGTTTTCTTTGCGCCCTAACTGCTTCCAGAGAGCCCCTACCTGTAGATTTTGCGTCCAAAATTTTAGAGCCTGGTAAGAAGTCCCCTGCCACTCTACGAAAGGTAAACAAAGCTATTTCCTAAATTAATGTGACTCTCAATTGTTATTAGTTGGTTTGCAACCAATCTCTGGAGACACAGGTAACAACGGTAAAAGGAACAAATGCTGGTGGACGAACAATAGGAGCTAATGAGATATCTATTGTTCACGTCCACCAACATGGCGGCAATGACGTAACGTGCAAACCACCTATATCTGAACTCTTTAACACAATTTTTTCGTTTGTGAAACGTTGAGCGAAGTTTTGAGTTCTTCAATAAATACACTTTCGCCTATTCTTTGCAAATCCCTTGACTTTGGGCATTTCTGCCTTAAATTTCACAACAGTAACCGATGGAACTCGATGAATAAAAGTCGCATTAAATCCCCTTATGTCTAGCTGGAACGAGTCTCACTGACTTCAGCTTTTGGGTGAAAGAAAAACCGATTTACACACACCATTACAGAAAACAAACAAGCAGACTGACAACTCCAAAGCACACATCTACATTCACTTAGAATTTGACTCTCCGCGACACTTTAAAACGGAGCAGAGGTATATCTCTGAAGATTAACCGTTGTTGGAAATAAACAATACTTTTCGTAAGATCTCCGAGTGTTCATTTTTTTTACGAGAACATCGTCGCATAGTCATTTAACTCATGTGTGTTTGTCATAAAAGTACTGCTGTTTATTCAAACGCGTACTCCTTTTTCCTCTTCAATTGACAAGTGTCACATTATGTACGTACGTATATATGTATGTATGTATGTATGTATGTATTTACGATACTTAGACAGGCCAGCCCAGTTCAGCTTGAAGCTGGTTTAAATGGGAGCCTGTACATCCCACCATCCCAGCCCAGGGGAGGATATCCATCACACAGTAATCTCGTGTGTGTGAAATTAACGTCTCCTACCCCAAACCCTGCAGGAGACGGTACCTCCATTTATTCGTCCCTATCCGAGAAGACTAGAATATCTAACCATTTCTTGATGTTATAGAAAGATAGCAAATTCTTCCCAATTATTTTAAGACCTTGAGTATCAACGGCCTCGGGCAGTATCCATGACCTCGGGCACATTTTTTCCCAATACTGACCTCCGGCTGGTCAATAACATATATAACGTTTGCTATAAAGCTCTAATAAATTAAAAAATAGCAGGATTCCCTTGTTAATGATCACTCAGTGTTAATAGTAAAGAACAAGTTTTTTGGATCATATTTGCTCCTTTTTAAGGCTTGAGAAAATTAGTAGGAGTACTTTTGTCATGATCGCTCAGTATCGAAAATGATTATGTTGTATGTTTCTTAGCAATTTATGCTCCAAAGAAAAAGTACCTGGGCTGCGAAAAGTGGAGATGGCAGCTCCAGCGCCCTCACCATTGGCAAGCTCTGCAGAGAAAACAAACGCAGCCAAACTCAGCAGACTTCTTATTGATGGTGGAACAACGGTTCTAAGGAACGTTTTTTGTCATTATCACGCCCCCACAGGCCTTGCCACTAATCTCAATTCGCATTTTAAAACTCCTCGCACTCTCTTGCGAAAAAGAATCCTAAAACAGCCGCAATGGGAAAAACTGTTCCCACCGTCTGGGGCTGCACTAGACCCCAGATTATTTGACATTACATTGTTATTCCTTCTTTTCACCGAAATTTGTGGCCTAGCCCCTCCATCTTCGGGATGGAATTCAAAGCCACACTCGAGTGATAATTCCTTTGAAGCAAACCTGGCTCGCATCAAGTTCTACCGCAATGAGTTGTATGGTCATGTCACATCCACCAGTGTTAATGAGTCAACTTTTAACAGTCTTTGGCGTGAGATTAGTTCTGTTCTCATTGCTCTTGGGTTAGATATGGCTGCGATAGATAAATTGAAAGATGAACAATGTGGAGAGGAAGACTATATTAATGCACTTCTAGACTGGGCAGACAGTGAAGAGGATACCAAATCATTACTAGGGTAATCAGTCAAGCCCAAACTGAAGCGCAAGAAACTGTTTCAGAGATACTTCAGAACCAACACGAAACTACCAAAATGCTTGAGGAAAACAAGGCAAAACTGGATAACACACACGAAGACACCAGAGAGGGGAATGAAGCATTGCAGGAAGTCAAGCAAGAGATCCAGCAGTTAAGGAGGAAACAGGCAATCGAAAAATCGGATGACATTCTAAAGAATCTAACGAAAGCCGACTTCAAAGGCGATATCGAATATCACTCACAAAGATTCCAAGAAGGAACGCGTGGGTGGATCTTCAGACAAGTTGAACAATGGCTGGATGACAGAAATTTCCAGAACCGAGTAATGGTTATCAGTGGAAATGCTAGAATGGCAAAGTCCGTAATATCTGCTGTCCTTTGCAAACGAATGCAGGAAATAGGGCGCGTGTCTGGGAGCCACTTTTGTTAACATAACAATGTACACTGCAGAAAACCTCAACTGATGCTTCAATCTTTAGCTTTTCACTTGACTCGTACTCTACCAGAATATAAAGAAACCCTGGTGGAACAGTCATCAAGGAATCTTGGTGAGGAACTCAACGGCATGGGTGTTGAAGAATTGTTTGCTTTGCTTTTTAAGAAATCACTCAATGCTGTCAAAGATCCTGGAAGAAACACCCTAATGGTTGTAGATGGCCTGGATGAAAGTGAATATCGCGCGCGCAACGAACTGCTCGATGTAATTAGCAGGCATTTTTGTAAGCTTCCAAAATGGATTCGATTTCTTTTAAAAACCCGACCAGAAATAAAAAATGCTGAGAGCCTGAAGCATTTTCGGCCCATCCAGATTGAAGAAACACAGGAAAAAAACGTGAAAGACATTAGTTTGTTCTTTGAACTACGTCTGGGAAGCAAACTTGAGTCACAAAACAAGTGTGTTCTCTTGAATGGACTGGTTGAAAAGGCCCAAGGTGTTTTCTTTTTTGCTTATTTTATTATCATCGGATTTGAAGAGAACATCTCGCTAATTACTATCGAGGAAATAGAGAAGAAATTGCCTCTGGGTATTTCGTCCGTTTATCCTGATCATTTTAAACGGTTAGAAAGGAACTTTGCGCAGAGTTAAAGATTGAAGAAGAGGAAGTGTTGCGTTTCCTTTGCGTCCTAACAGCTTACAGAGAGCCCCTGCCTGTAGCTTTTGTGTCCAAAATTTTAGAGCCTGGTAAGAAGTCCCCTGCTACTCTACGAAAGGTAAACAAAGCAATTTCCTGCATCTCTACTTTGTTGCCAATCCACGAAAACCGACTTCATTTCGTCCATAAATCGGTGAAAGACTGGTTAACAAAAACCTCGTTATATGGTCGACATGAATTTACCTTGGACGATAAAGAAGGCCATGAGATCCTCTTCGACCTTTGCAACGCAGAACTGGACAGTATCAAAGGAAGGGGGCTCCTGAATTCTCAGTTTGGCGTCACGGAACAGTACGCTTTGCAACATGGTGTCCAGCATATGATTGAGCTGAGTGGATTTGGTGATGGTACAACAAACTTCATCTCAGATAACCTGGTGAGATCCTAAATTACAGATTTAGAACTCATCTATTGCAGGTTTTGAGTGAACAACGCCGTTCCTTCAGATGATCTCCAAAGTTTTCAAAAAAATGTTAAACTCAACTCACTGCAAGAGGAAACTCGTTTTCTTTTGAGATGTCTGTCCAAGGTGCTGAGGAAACATTCTTATCTATTTAGTAACTATCCATATGTAATATTCATTGTCTGATCAACGAAGGCTTCTCTGAGCTATCTCACAGAGCAGCATCGGTCCTTGAAATTAAGCTTCCTCGAGTCTCGTACTTTAAACACCTAGACACAGGAGAAGAGCCGGGGGTAGTGCAAGGTCGATTTTACTGTTCGGATAATGTGGCATGCTTTGATTTTTCACCTAAAATGGATAATATGGTGTGCGAATGCCGAGATGGAACAATTTATTTGTGGTCCCTTCGGACCTGAAGCAAAGAATCGAATGGATACGGCCCTCTCTAATTGAAAGAGTATACGATGCCTTGGCATGTGACTCGGGTATATTAGATGACCAGGGTGCGTACTGTGGTAGATCGGCTGACGTTTTCACCTTTCACCGCTCAGTAGTTTTTGATCCAACTGGCCAATATGTCTTAACCGGATGCCTTCGAAATGTTTACACACTCAATGGAGAATATCGTAAGCTTTCCACCACGTTTGACTGCCAGTTTTCGTATTGTGCGTTTCCCAAAGACAAGAAGAAAATATTAAGAGACTGTTGTCATAATCCCAAGAAACTTTTGCTGTGGAGTATGGAAGATGGCAAAGAGCTGAGTAAGTTTTCTTGGGAAGAAATTATTTGAGCTTTCGCCACTTCCCAAGACGGATCGCTCATCTCGTTTTCTGACATCAGAGGGGGTGTGTTCATTGTTGACGTGGACACACAAAGAAGGCAATTCCTAGCCAAAACTCAACATACCTCATGTTCACTTTTGCAATTCGCCTCAGAAGAGAACATCCTTGTCTGTGGTTTTTTATTATTTATGCTACAAGACATTGGATATAGTCCTTATGCTTGGATTCGTGGTGATGAACCTGTTTACAAACTATTGCTAATCCCAACACAAAATCTACTCCCTTTCTCAGCTAGTGTCCCTTCGCTGATTGAGGGAGATGGGTACTTTCATTTATGGCCCATTGAATCAAGGACCTGGATGTTGACAGATTTAAACTTGCAGAATCTAAGGATAAGCTTGGTGGGGGAAGTGCGCGGTGTTTTTCCAAACTTATCGGCAGGATTTTACACCAAGGTAAACGAGGAGACAGCATTGGTCGGGAGCCCATCTTACAAATACATCGCCACGGTGAATATTCGCCACCAAAGAAGAGAAAGTATCAATTCTTCCATACCAGTGGTCAAAGAGGTTGTGTTTTCACCAGAAGGAAACACTCTCGATTCAGTTTGTACGGATGACAGGGCTACTGATATCACCGTTTTCAGACTGTTGAATCAAGTGATTCTGAAGCGCAAGTCGTTCTTCTCTCCGTCACTGTCTCTTCTCCCTGTGCAGATGGGCATTGAAGTATGTTTAGAAAATGAAATACCAGAGCTGTGGAATTTTGAATTGTCCAAGTGTGTACAGCCTCTTACCAAGCTGAACGGTGCCGGAAAAATCCTTTGTTTATCTCGCGAACTCATAGCCTGTCAGAGGAAGTGTCCTTCGCTAGCACAGGAGGAATGGAAGAATAGTTTCTGTTATTCCTCTGAAAAAAACAGTCACCAAAGCAGGGTTTTTCAACAGACATGGAGGAGTCTCTCGTTGGTGAGGAGTTCTTAGGTGTGCTTGGCTTTCAAATGATTGTTGTGGATATCTTCAATGTTGTCAGTGAAGAGATTGTTTCATCTCTCCGAACGTGTATCACCATCGAGCACGAAACAAAATTTATCTCTTGCAATCGTCGGGTCAAATGCTCGTCTACTGTTGTGAGGAAATAGACGACGGCTTTTCTGACATAGAAGAATTAAAAGTTAGTTTGAGAAACAACAGCCCCTTCGATATTTTGTGGGAAAGAATCTCTACGAGGTATGACGCAGATCACTTTTCGCCCAGGTTTACCTTTTCGCGCAAAGAAGACTTTGTGGCCACTTGGGGTTCCTTCTTTTCAGGTTATGGTCTACACATCCTCGATGCAAGTTGCGGTAAGACAGTGCTCAAACTGCCTGAAGACTACGATGACATTGTTGACTGCAAATTTACTTGTAACGACGAGTTGCAAGTAAATTTAGTGATGCTAGGATCATTAGAGTCGAAATGTCAGTTGTAGGTGATACCGTTTATGCTATCAGATTACCTGCTCGGACCTTCGATACTCTCGTAACTGTATTCAGAATGAAAAGTTTAGAAATTCTAACAACAAAGATATTCCCTCTGCTATCGTCTCTCATCCCTATGAAAGAAGGTGTGATCATACGTCTCAAAAGAGGGGAGCCGCAGCTGTGGAATTTTGAGTTTTCTGAAATTATTCGTTTTCTTCCCGCACTGACCGGCAATGAAGAGCTTATTCCCATATCAGAAGAATTGGTGGCCTATCGAGGAAAGAAACGCATACAAACGTTGAACGAATCATTCCAGTGGGATCGTTCTGCACAGATTTTAGAGCTTGATGATTATTCAGTTTTAGCATACCATTTCCCTCTTCTCTTTTTAGACAAAGAAATGTGATCAGTTATTCGGACAGCAATACGTCCCATTGTAGTGTTGGTTTAGAGCTGTTGGTTTTGGACGTAATGAATGTTTTCGAAAGTGAATTTCGTCCTCCCGTCACGGCCTGGGGTCCCGGAGATAGATTCACCCATTCAGTGTCGTTCAACAGCCGGGATCAAGTCTTAGTCTGTACCTACGAAACCATTCCTCTTGAACACACACTTTGGGATGACGAGTTGGTTACCGTCACTTTTTGGAACTACGGCTCTATTGTGTGGAAGAGGAGCACAGTGTGGCGCGACCAGTTTATTCGCCCGCAATTCTTGTTTTCACCCAGAGACGACACCGTCGCTGCTTGGAAGTTCTTTGAGGAGGGTTTTGGCCTATACATTCTTAATGCAGATACTGGAAAAACAATAAACACCTTTTTGAAAGACCGCGGTGACATTGCTGACTGTAAGTTTGTCGACGATGAATCTATACTGGTATGCTGCGACCAGGATACCTTTCTTCGATTGTTTAGTGTCAGATCAGGGAACCTTGTGATTGTGCTAGATATCGGAGAACGGCCAGTCTGCTTAGGGGCCTGCGTGGATAGCTCTCTCGTGGCCGTTGGTGTGGAGAACAGAATGAAGTTCCTCCGTGTTTGGTTACCAGAGATAAAAGAAGCCACAAAGAAGAAAGGTAAGAAATGGTTAAATGAAAACCTTTTTGGCGTCGTTTGTGTTTATTTTACCCTTGAGATGCACCACGTTGGACGCTAGGTAATAAGTTGAACAGTTAAAAAGATCAAGTTGACCACAGTGATCATGAAACGATAAATATAAGTACAATTCGCATTTTTTAAGGTAAATTTATCGCAGGTTATTTGCTGTTTCAGGTATATCTAAAGAAAACAACTGATTTCGCTGGCTTTTGGCAACGTATGGAAATCTTGATGATCCAATGATTATTGAATTCGCTTGCAGTTATCATGTAAGAACAGGAGAAGCAGCTATGGATTTACAATAATACCTTGAAATCAGTATCATAACGAACAGTTTCTTTTAATGTCACAAAAAGCGTTTTACTTTCTACCGTCGCGGATAAAACTCTTTTGAAGAGTGAAACTTGTTACACTAAAGCCAATATGTATCCCTAGGTTTGAAATAAAAAAGGGAGTAAAGGGCAACGGAACTTACCTAATGAATGAGAAATTTTACATGCCGAACATAGCTGAGGGTTTATACAAAAGTCTGTGAGGGCTACATTTTGCTCTCCCACTCCGAGCGAAAACCTTAAAAAAAAAAGGAAAATAAGAGCGACTTTGTGAATTGTCTGAGTGAAAATCGAAAAATGTGGTACATGGTCGAAAAATTGAAAACCTTCATATTTTGCCCAGATACATGTTATAGTGAACATAGGAACGTTTTCTTCCCAGACTTGCTTCTTTACGCTAGAAAATTCTCGTAAACTGAAATGAGCGTCGGAGGTCATAAAATGACAGAAATCAGTGCCCCAAGTAGAGACAAATGAACTTTGCTTATGAAATACACCATAGAAAGCAAGCTCATATCAATTTTATCAATTTTTATAGGAAGGATTGAGGTATGGTTTAACTCTAAAACGGGACCATTTCATCTAATTTGGATTTGAAAATCCAAATATCGCATTTTGTCGCAAATTTTCAATGATCATTTTCCCCATGTGGTGTAACTCAGAATTGGTTCAGGTTACGCTCATGATAAGTGGAAATAGTGTTGTTTTCGAGGATAAAAAAGTTAGTTCGGGGCTTTTCATTTCCGCACGAACTTTGTGAAAATCGCAACATCTGCATTTACGTCACGACATAATCTAATTAAGCAGCCTCTAGTTGACTCCGGAATTCCAAGCTCACTTTACCAGTTAGCACCGTGTTCGATCAGGAAATCAAATACGATAAAGCTAGCCTTACATAGCTAACGACGACAGATTGGTTTCTATCTCTACTTTCGTTTCAAATTCTCGTCCATGTCACATAGCGAAATTCTTAAAAATGTATCACATTCCGTAAGCTAGCGGAGGGCGTCCGTTTTTCTTGGCATATTCGAACACATTTGAGTTTTAAGAAAGCTTTCGGGTAATAAAATGAGCTTCATTGTGGACTTAAAAGAGGACAATTCAATTATTAAGTAATACCATTAGGTGAAATGTTCTTTGTTGGAGACATTGAAGACGGGAAGCAATCTGATACCAGTGCACATGAAACACAATCAATCTTCAATCTTGTTCTCATCTTGTAATTTTACGGTCACGAATATCCCTGAATAAGGTTTTTAATAAACATATCAATGTGATCATTTTTCTTATCAGTAAGTCATCGCTGTGAGCCTTGTTAACTTTGCAGCGGGGATCTCATGCAGAATTGAACGTAACTGAGTGGAAAGGATCAAAAGTCAGACTAAAGACAGAACAGAGGCAAAGTACAAAATGAGTGACATGGGAGAAGAATACCAAGGTGAACTAGAACTGAGGATAAATGTTGAATAAAGGTTGTGCTATTTGAAATCACTAATACAAACAAAGAATCTTAGCTGAGTTAAGATAGTTTTTCCGGGATTGAGAGTTTTAGTTACAAAACTCACGGAAATGGAAATCAATCTTTCAGGCATTGGTTGGGCTGGAAACTGTTCGCAAACTAAAACAACTGTGTCGAGAAAAAGGTTATGCCTTTGATACTTCAGTTGATGTTAAATCCACTAATGCCGTGCCATAAAGTCATTTCTGAACAGCTAAAGGCTGACAGATTTAAGTTTAGATCGAGTGCGAATTCTTAATACACCCTCCAGCAATCGGACTAGATCACCTGTTCCGGGCATCACTGTTCTTTAGGCGTTGGATTAAGGAGAGGGTCACAAAGATGCGGTGCATTCTAGAAAGGTTATCCAGCCATGCTAAAGGAATAACACGCCAGGCCGATCCCAGAATTAGTAAGGCATTTTTTAAAACAATTTTCCAGCAAACCTGTTTTTCAGCTTTTCTTTTCTAAAAATTATTATTTCGAGGAAGTTTTCCAAACTGTTGCTGAGCGTCGGTCCAGTCAAACTGCCGAAATGGCACGTGCACTGCACGTACGTTGTTCAAGATTTTCTTGAAATTTGTGGTTTGCTTGTAGAGACTTCATGAGGCAGCCTTCTTTGTTACGTATGGTGTGTTAGGGAAGACGAATTAGCAGTTGTCACAAAGAAAAACTTCTTACTAACTTAGCGCGAGGGCCGCACTGAGGATTATTGGCCCGAAATCGTGGCTGTAGGAAACGAGTGCAACAAGGTCCGTATACGACCGAGGGCCAGTGTTCCCCAATGCAGCTCGAGCCAGTGATTTTACTAGAAGGTCGAGACAGCAGACAGCAAATCGTTATCTTTACTAGGTTTGTTATTATATGGCACTCGGGGCAACATTTTTCAGTATTTGATTTTTAATTTTCTGGCTTTCGCGAACAAAAATGCACGGCTTATGATAGTTATGATAGTAAGCTGTTATAACCTTCACGCTCGAGGTATTTTCATCGAAATTTTATTTTCTCACTGAGTTTTTTGTTCGAAAATACATTTCCTTGCAATCTTTTTACCTCGTGCCTACGTTTTTCTGCTTAAAATTAATTGTAGAGGAGTCACCCGTCTTTTTAATGTAGGCCTGGTCGTTAACTCAATCGAATTATTTTTGCTTAGCATACAAATTGACAATTTTTTTTTTTAAATTTTGACGTTCAAAAAATGTTGAATCTGTGTCAGTGATGTTATACACCGATTAATTCGGAACTTCATATCTGGGGCAACCCACAGGCTTTAGGATGTCGTCCTTTGAACCTTGCCAAGGTGGGGAAGGGAACTTGAACTTGAAGGGTCAATTCCTTCCAGTGGAATACTGGTAGTTTACCTTTTAATATGGCGGCACTTAAAGCGAATGGCTGAGAAGATAGGGTCTACAAGGTCTAGGTTTTGAAGCTTGAATATTCAAATCAATTGCTGGTCAATAAGCAGAAAGTCACGGTCGCTTATGTTGCCTTTTACAACAGATGTGATAATCAAATGAGGGTTTCTATGGGAAGATGGTTTTCACGGCTAACGGTTAAAATTTCGGCCACTTTGTACGGCTAATGCTAACTTTTTTGCGGTTAACGATTTTCATGATTGACGGTTAAAGTTTGTCAATTTTTTACGCCTAACGGCTGAAGTCTTTCTGTTTTACGGCTAACGGTTAACTTTATTGAGATCCACTAAAATCTGGTACTTAGGTAGGGCATTTGAGCATGATTTTTGGCCAAGGCGACGGGGAACCAGTCTTCAAAAGTTAAAATTCCTGAGGGGAGGTGATGCTGAAGTCGGTTTCAATTCATCGACGCATTATTTTTTCTTCTAGCATAATAATTTTAGTGTCCCTTCGTCTAACGATGCCATCTGTTTGATAATCACCGAGAAAAACCGTGCTACAGTGTCTTTATCCACTCACGACTGAGTCTAATTATTTTCAGTTAAAAACAGTTATCAAATGGGTTTTCAACGGGGTGGGGGTGAGTCCTCCTACAGTTTTATCTCTGCTTTTCAGTAAGACACTCTTCCAAGGTAACGTACTCTATATTATCTGACGAGCAAAACTTATGTTAAAGTGTAGTGTGATCGTCCGGGTGGGTGTAGTCCTGAGAAGGACTGTTGTCAGTGGTGGTGACTGACGTTTCGACATGAATAGTGAATAGAACTATTCACTTGACTCTGATGATGACTTCCGCACAGGTTGTCGAAACATCAGTCTCCACCACCGACAACGGTCCTTCTCAGGACTACACTCACCCAGACGATCACAATGCATTTGCACATGTTACCCCCGGGTTCAAACCATTTAGCACAGAACAACTGTTATTTACATATTATTATCCGTGATTTTCGTGGCCGAAAAACCGCAAGAGGGGAAGAAGGAAAATTTCTTTTGTGATTTAAATAATTTCAGCCTTGCATGAATACCACTTGCGTATGTTACATCTACAGCAGTATCAGTTTGCTTCCTGTCAATGTCTTCAGCAATGCACATCTCATCTACCGGTTTTAATGACTAAATTGTCCTTTTATAAATCCACAATGAAGCTCAAATTTTCCCAAAAATTTTCTTACATCTCAAATACATTACAATAAAATACATAGCTTATACAGCGCAACGCTTCTCAAAGATCCAGCGGCGCTTTACAACGATAGTAATGGAAAAATATAATCAATAAAGAATTAAAGTGAATTAAAAAACTAGTGAAAAATCAATGAATGCGAAAACTACAACTGCCTAAATAAATGGGTTTTAAGTTTAGACTTAAATGTCGTTAAAAGGTCCACTTGCCTTATGTCATCCGGCAAGACTTTCGACAGAGTAGGAGCTCTATGAGAGAACGCTCAATACCCATATGTTTTAAGATTGCATTTAGATACCATTAAGAGTTTTTTCTTAGAAGATCTTATGTTTCTATTAGGAATGTACGGTCTTGACAGTTCACTAAGATACAGAGGACTCAGACGAATTAATACTTTAAAAACGAGAAGAAGAAGTATCTTAAAATCAATACGGGTGGACACATGCAGCAAATATAGGTAAGTATAGGCGTAACGTGATCATATCTGCTGGTGGCTGTAAGTAGGCGGGCAGCTGAATTTTGTACATGTTGTAGTCTATTAATTTGTGACTGCTGTAGGCCAGATAGAAGAACGTTACAATAATCCAACTTCGACGAAATAAAGGCATGAATAAGTATTTCACACTGTGCAAGAGGAACTTTCTAATTTTAGCTATGTTACGAAGGTGGAAAAAGGCAGTTTTACAGATGTTATTTATTTGTTCATCCATAGAAAGCACACCATCAAGCCAAACACCAATGTTCTTGGCAGACTTACTAGCTTTAATAATGTCAGCTCCGATCTTGATCGAATCTAGTGGAGGTTGAGGACGATGGCGAGCAGTCAGGACAAGGAGTTCCGTCTTATTCCCTTTGAGCTTAAGCTTTTACGCAACCATGCATAGTTGGACATCTTGAATACATTCCTCCATTAATGATTTGGACTGTAAAGCATCTGAGGGGTTGAATGTCGCGTATATCTGCGTGTCATCAGCATAGAAATGATACCTCATACCGTGACGTTTGATGACATCTGCAATTGGGGCCGTGTACATGGAGTACAAAGTCGGTCCTAACACAGAACCCTGTGGAACACCACAGGCCAGCTTGTGCTTAGATGAACAACCATTCGCCACTCTGACATATTGGAAACGATTTGAAAGAGAAGAGCGCATCCAGGCCAGTGCATTTCCCTTCACAACGTAGCGACACTTAGGTCGAGTGAGTAAAATTTCATGGTCAAAGGTGTCAAAAGCCGCTGAAAGGTCTAAAAGAACAAGAATGACACAAGCATTCTCATCGATCGCCCTAAGTAGATCATCATTAATTCGCGTAAGAGCTGTTTCTGTACTGTGTCCCTTCTTGTATGCTGACTGAAAAACTTCAAGCAAATTATTATCGCCCAGATGGTCAGCGCACAGGCAGCCCAAGCTCACCACTACAAAATAAAGCGGACGTGACCACAGGCAGCCCAAGCTCACTACGAGAAAAGCGGACGTGACTCTTTCCGTGTTGCGTAACGTTTTATATTTATAAAGGTTTGTATGGGATGTTATCGGTTTGCCTTAAAAGAGAGAAAAAAATGTCTTGTTTTGAAATAAAATGGGCTCACTTTATTGCCTTGTTGTTTTCTTTGTTGATTACCAGCATCTCTGGCCATTTTGAAGCGTTTTCGGCGAGTTGGCGCTATGTTGGTGTTCCACTGCTAAAAAAAAGACAAGGCAGGAAACCTATTTGAGAAGTGTCCGTCGCCGGAAGCGAATAATTCCGCCAAAAAATTACCACCAGAAAATCAAAGCAGAGATGTTGCAGTTCCACCTCCATTCACTCGATTCCAAATTCCTCCCACAGATCTTTCACTAGCGATGCTTTTATCTCCAGATCGATCGACTTTCCAATTTAATTCGAATTAGGCTCGTTGAAACGATCGTGGACCCGTTCGCCGATCGCACAGTATGCTGGGTAACAAAAATAAGCCCGGCGAGAGTAGCCAGCGGCCTGCGGTCGACAGACAAGGTAAGTAGTTGGTGCAATCCTTTTTGTATATTAATGAATGCAAATGATTATGTATTCCCATATGTTCTCCTGTATTGATGCATGTATGAAGGATTTCACCAAGTACCTACCACAAACAAACCAGTTCGCTCCCTGGTCGGGGAGCAGGCCGCTGGCTACGCATTGCCATAATGCAAATCACCGATCAGGTTCCGGATTTCCAACATAATTAGTATGTGGAAATCATGAATCCGAATCAGGGCCGGGTTGTTCAAAGGTGGGTAAAGATAACCCAGGGTTAGTGTGAAATTTGATCTAGATCTAAAAGCTTTAAAAGAAAGTTCAGTTTAATTCCATTTGACTACAATTTGATGATTGAGTGCTCTAAAAATAATTGGGAAAATTGTCCCGAAACGGCTTTTGAACAGAGAAATATAGAAACCTGGATTAAATTTAATCCTGGGTTTGTGCTAATCGGCCTTCGAGCAACTGGTCAAACCTTTAGCTTCACCCTTGCCGTTTTGGCTCTAAAAATTATCAAATTTTTCACCCTATCTAAGAGATGGGTAAATGAATACAGGGAAATCCTTAACATTGCTTTTCTAAGAAGACGACACTTCAGTAGAATCCGCCGTGTTGGGCCACCACGCGAGCACTATTCCTCGCCCAGCCGAATCTTGGCTTAACATTCACTATGACGACGTGACAACTCCACGGGAGTACGAAGGGAAAACAAGAATACTTTGTAATAGTCGATCTTCTTGGCCCGAGATTAGAGAAATGAAACTCACGAGTTAGGAATTGTTTAGCACCACAGAAATTCCGTGTTTTGGGACTGCACCGTTGGGTCCATCCATGCTGAAAAGCGAGCGCGAGATGAAAAAATTCCCTCCAATCAGGAACAGGCTGAAATCGATTAGCACCAGTCACTCTAACAAGTCTGCGCTTCAATGCTGACTTTTTTTATACTCAACAGAAAAAGTGCAATCTGGCCTGTCAGTGAGGAGGCAATGAAAGCAACAGCGTCACAACGGCTGGAAACCCTGTCAGACGCAAAACCTCTCGATTACCAACCTTGCCAACACGTGCAGAGTTGCCAGTGAAGCAGCAATGAAGGCCCAACCTTCTCAACGTATCGAATTCCTTGCACAGGCCAAAATATATGCTCCCTTAAAAATCAAATCAAATAGTGATTGGGATTGGAGTGAGTGGGTATCTGATTTGAAAGAAGCTGCCAAGAATGCAACAGCATCAGAAAGAGTTCTTGTGCATTCAAATCCTAAGATGCCGCACCGCAATTGCAAAGAAGGGTGTCCTGTGATTTGGGAAGTGTCACAGACAGCCCAGAAGGCTCTCCCATCTCTCAGAATTCAGCAACTTGTAAGGCCAAAGAGTCGCAGTCAGCACAATGAAGACTATGATGCTAATGCATGGAAAGTCTCCCAGGGAGCTAAAGCAGCTCAGGCTACTCCCAGAATAGAAGAACTCGCTTTACCCATCCCTAGAAAAATCAGAAGTAAAAAAGTTTTGTGATCCACTTTTATTAATTTATTTATTGATTATCAATTAAGTTCAAATTTATCTATTATGATATGTTATGCACACTGCATTTAATATTGTTCTCTTTGTGTTGCAATGAATACCTTTGTTCAATAAATGACAAATCTACTGTCTCCTAGAGCAAGACTTTTGTTGGACTATACATGAAACAACAAAAGAAAAAGCAACTGTTTACCCTAAGAAACAAGGCTGATTTTTCGCACACTTGCAACATAGGAAAAACTAATGGAGGAATAATTTCTGTAAATTACTTTGCACCCATCAGAACCTTGCAACCTGTTGGCAGTTATGCAACTTATTGCATGACACACATATACTGAGCCTGCATTCTAAATGCAGTCTTTTTACTGTACAGTTATTTCTTTCACTTATGGAAATTGTGTTTGTCTTATAATGGGATACCATCGGATCTGAATGTTTTAAGAGTGCTTTGCTCAGTAACCATGCATTCATTAGTATGTTACACAACATTTCTTGTGACTTAAAAAAAAAAATCATGTGACCAACTTCAAGCTTGTTGATAAAAGTACTGGAAAAGAGGATTGTTTGTATCAAAGATGTAAGTGCTGTGTCCTTCCCAAAGCAAACTTAAGGAGTAGATCTCTGACAACAGTAGACATGTTTCATCTTTGAGCAAAGGTCCTTCATGTTAAAGTTCACTACTATTCCCTCGTGATAGGATTTTCAGCTTGTCATAGATACTCCCTTACACTTTCAAATTAGCTTTTACAGTTGGAATTTGCAGTTCGCTTTATAGTGTCAACAAGGGCTTCTTGAAGAACTGGAAAAATTCTTGCACAACCTTCCATGCCACACTTTATGGCCTAAAGAAAAAAAAGTGATAGATGACAATTACGAACATTTTTAATATAATACTAAATTAGGAACTTGGTTGAATGTTGATTATGCATCATTCTGTGTTCTTTAATTTCAATATTTACAGTACTGTTGTTGTTTTTGCCAGGGGAGGGGAGGGTAGAAACTACCAGAATCAGATGGCAAATAATTGATTTGGTATCTATTTAATTGCACTTTTTTCACAAATCATTACATCAGGATCGCACTAGCTAGGTGAAATAACATGTTGTGGGACTAATTTTTGGCAAATAGATGTTAAAAGCTATTTACTTGAGCACTAGTTATCTGAAGTCATACACAGAGACAAGATGAAACTCTTTAAGAGAAGGCAAGCAAGTACTAAGCAAAAAACAACTAAAAAACCGAGTGCCAGTATATGAACAAACCCCTCCACCCTCCCCCCCATATCAAAACACTCCACCGTCTACGAGTTTAACAGTAAGAAATTGCTCTTCAGTAGTGCCACTAGAAGACAAAATAACAAGAATTTGGCTCCAAATTTTTTATCTCCAGAACTTTGTTTCATGATTTTCCTTTGTTTTTGAGATACATCCTATCCACTGCTGCAGGTGATTTAGTAACGTTTTTTCAACTATTGTTTCTAATTGGCCAGTGTGTGTTAAATCTGTTGTGTGGGTATACAGCTGGAAATTACAGTACCAGTGAATTTTTTATTATTGGTATTAGAGCAAAAGATCTCATTTAACACAATGAATTACCTTGGTGGACTGATCCTGGGTCAATTCACCATCTTGTGACAAACCAGATACAACATTCATGGTGGGAAGAAACGCCACAGTAACCCTCCCATCAATATCTGATGATGAAGTCTAACAAAAGAGTCATTATATTTGAGACATGGAAATAAAACTTGTATTATCTAACGTTTATTTTCAACTCAAAATAATACTGTTATTATGATAATTATTTCAAAGGAAAAAGAGTAAAATGTAAAGCATCATTTTGTTTGAAAATTGTACAGTGGCATAATTTTAGGAAAGGCCATTAAAAAGAGTATTGAAAGCTTGAAAGTGTTAAATCAAAGAAGCCTGTTCCTGAGCTAAATCAGGGTGAAATAGTAAACAATGCAATAAAAGTGGCAGAGTGAAATATTTCAGGGCTGGTCATGTCAAGAGATTTTTCTAGTGAGATCTTTGTGCAACCGGAACCACACCTTCCTGGTTTTTTCACTCCTGACAGATCTAGACAGACTGGAATCAAATAAAAAAGAGCATCGCCTTGAACAACTATTGTCCATACCCATTACATATAATCCATTAGACCATTATTTTTGTTCATTCAGTCTTTACCTCTTGAAATGTGGGATCCACCAGTGATGTGTCACCTTTCTGCACCTGAAGAAATCACGAAACAATCAGCGAACCATTTCACTTCCAAGACCATAATACAAATTCTCTACATTCATTACTTTGCATTCCTTGTCATCTAAGCTTTAAGAATTTTGTAACTAATTGTAAAAAACCTCTCTGCAGGTTGATGTTTATTCTCACCACTAATCACCTTTCCACTTGAAAAGGTATAAAAAAAAAATAATGAATCTTGAAAGGAAAAATCAATTTTGATCACTTCCATGTTACAATTCAAAAGATCTAACACCAAAATTTCTGTGCTGAGTTAGTTTCCTTACCAAAGAACAGGAAGAGACAAGGTCGTACATTTCTATTCCAGCCTCTCCCAATGCCAGTGATGCACAAATTATTCCTGCAGAAAGAGCTGTATTATACAGAAAACAACAAAATTGGTTAAAAATTTAAATTAAACAAAGATATGAAAATTCCTCAGGTTAGCATATGCCATGTAGTTTCATATTTTTGGTTATGTGGATATCCTTATACCAAGATATTGTACCTAATGTTAGAGCCTTCATGTTGACATAATTATATTTTCCTTGTTAACATTCATTTCTCAACTTTATTACTTGACCTCTATTAGATACAATGAAATATATGAAGTTCATATATTTTGAACTGCATCATACTTGACCTCTATTGTATGAGATCATACTTATGGATTTCTCAATGTGCTGGAGACTATCAACCATTGACGAACTGAAAATATTTCACATGACTGCTAAAACTTGATGAAAATTTCGACTCAACATTTTTTTATTTGAAAGATGACAGTTTTAGATTGCACTTAACAGTTAACCACATCAAGCAGCATGAACATTAGTACACTTAGTAAATAATTCAGTCTGTGTGAGTTGGGAGAAATTATCAGGTGGGATTTATGAGGATAATGCAATGAAAAAAAGTGTGAATAATCATTATCTAAACTTAAGCTGAGTATAATACATATTTCATACATACAAGTGCTATGGTTTGTATGAAAAACAAGTTTACAGGTAGGTCAAAAAATTAATTATAGCCACTAAATGTTTTTGCCATGAATTTTCCTTTATTTGTTCATAATACAGCTAGAGCTGCACAGAATAAATTATGATCTCTGTGTAAAGGAAATTACAATATTGTACATCACAGCGTAAGCATAATTTGAAATAATTTTGACCATTCAGGATGACTTTGGCATTTACACTACTAACAACAGATTCCTGCACTCTTATACAACTAAAATGCAATTGTCAAATGCCCCACTGACTTACCATTTCCATCATTTTCTAAGACAGTGATGTAGATGTCAACTTGAGCTTTAGGGAATTTCTCCTGTAAATTTTGAAAAGAAGAAGAAACCAATTTGATGTCATTTAATTCCAATTCAAACCAAATTAAAAAATTAAAGACTGGCAGAGGTAAGTGATCAAAAATTAAATAATTATTAACTCTTTATCCTTGAACAAAAGTGTAAGCTTAAGTTTATAATCTTTTTTCTCATGAAACCCATCCATGTTACATTTAATTTTAATAATTATTCATTTCATGTTAAGTAAAATGAAAAAACATAAGTCAACAGACTAAAAAAATAATAGGAAAAGTAAGGAGGCCAAATACTTTTGTGTTCAAGATTGAGTGACTTTGTTTGTAACTGTTGATTCATAGGATTGAAACATACCAAGCAAACTGCTGGCTGAAGAGCTCGGACAACAAATGTGGATAGCTCCTTCTCTTCTGAATCCTAAACAACAGAAATGAAACAAAATTGTCTTAAACAGCTATTTTCAGTGATTGGTTTACAAAATGTAATTGAATGTTAGAGACTCCGTAGATCAGAAGATTCTGAAATTCAACAAAGGTCATCTTCGTGGTCATGTTTTTGAGGGGAAAAAAGAGAAAAAGAAAACACTTTTAGACAACTAAAGAGAAAGAAGAGGCAACCATGGTGCAACCTTTTTGTCATTGCAAAAAATTTGTTGTTTTTGAGACTCCGTAGATCAGAAGATTCTGAAATTCAACAAAGGTCATCTTCGTGGTCATGTTTTTGAGGGGAAAAAAGAGAAAAAGAAAACACTTTTAGACAACTAAAGAGAAAGAAGAGGCAACCACGGTGCAACCTTTTTGTCATTGCAAAAAACAACTGTTACAGAGCATTAAAATCGTTGAACCTTTAAATAAAGTATTAGAAATGTTGCAGCTCACTCCATGATTAAGTGCTGCACGTGGGTACTGTGATATTTGGATATACAGCAATAAAAACCTTCGATGTTCTTTGATTTCAGTACTGTAATCCACCCACTATCCACATGGCAGCCAACTAGTACCACAACAGCAACTTTCGCTAGGCATCACGGGATGCCTACAAACACAACCTTTTCACACTTCTGGTACAATACACTACAGGTACCAATATCATGTCTTTCACATCAAAAGTTCCCAAGTATATCTTAAATTATAGCATCAAATTATTCTTTAGTTCCTGAAATTATTTTCCCTCATAATAACTAAGTCATAATCACCTGTACATGTTGTCGCCTTTGCCAGCATGAAAATGGTGCAAACTTAAATTCACAAGTCAGCTTTCCCTATTAAAAATAAAATTTAGAGGTTATTTCTGAGACATTAAAAAAGAATAAGCAAAACATTCCACAGTGCATTTTACATATTTAAATGATATAATACATTCAATGTACAATGTATTTGGTTGAAAATATTATGTCCATTGTTGTCACTCATAACTTTTCAAAAGTTCCTCAATCCAGTTTTCACTCCATTACCTTTGAATCATGCAGAAGTTATCATAATTATCTGCTTATACTAAAATTACACTTATGAATTTCAAAGTCAACAAACATCACATTTAAAAAATTCACCAAAAACCAAACTAACACAACATTAATGATAAACATCTCCTAAAATACTATTTTTTAATGGCAACTTTTCTCAAATATTCTGCATACCAACTGTTACCATTAAATTTATGTAGAGTGACAGAAAAAATTATACCAATTTACCTTTTTGCTAAACTCTTGCTGTCTTTGTGACTCTCTTGGTCCATATCTAATACTGAGTTAAAAGGCAAAAATCATTTGCTATTTCTTATTTTAGCCTGACATGATAAAAAAAAAATGAACATGAAAATCATTATACTTGACATTCCTTTCTTTGACTGTCCAGTACTTATCAGTGAAAATGTTTCTATAAATTTTGCACTGTTAGAAAATTAGCAATAAACAGAGAACCAATTGAAAGAGGCCCTTGGCTACCATGTGTCTGCTTGAACACACCAACTATTGGCTACATTTAAACACAAAGCTTAATCAGCAATCAAATGATGAAACTGTTTCTAGATAAATCTTGCACTATAATAAATAAATAAATAAATAAATAAATGATTTAACAATGGACATCCACTGGGTGGCTATTCTTGTCCACTCTTCCAGATCGAATTGGAATTTGGAATGTTGGTTTTTGCGGAGGGAGGAAAACCGGAGAACCCGGAGAAAAACCCTCGGAGCAAGGACGAGAACCAACAACAAACTCAACCCACATGAGACGCCAGGTCCGGGAATCGAACCCGGGCCACAGTGGTGGGAGGCGAGTGCTCTCACCACTGCGCCATCCCTGCTCCCTGCTCCCTAATAATGACACTGATGAATAGAAAACCATTTTGAACACATCAACCTGACTGTCAAACCTTGACATTGGTTTTCAATGTTTGAATTGAATTAGAAACACAAAGCCACAGAGAAACAATAATCTTTTAAACAAGAGATCCACATTTTTTTTTCAAAACGACAAAATTCTGAGGAGGGATGTTCACCCCTTGGCTTTGAACTGATTTGAAATTCTAAAGATTAATTTTCCACAAGTACAAGTTCATATAGTACACAATCACATAAGGATACACAGCACATGTAACTTTGGTGTTCTGCATTTCAATGTATGCTGAGCCTCTCGCTTGACTGACTACCCCTGAACGCAAAACTAGAAATGGTAATAAAACAGGAACTTAACATTAATACAGTAAAACTGAATAGCAGTTCCTCACACATTTAATTAAACCCTTTACTAGTTAAGAGTGACTATAATATAGATATATTTCATTACAACCACGTAGTTGCAAAAAAAAATAAGACATGACTTATAACCACATGAGATAATAGTTCACCACATGATCCAGCATAATGTGTCTTCCCAATCCCCTCTTTACAATGATATTTGCTAAGCAGTATCATGTACACAACACTTTGATGACGAACATTGGATTGGGTAAGGGGGGCAACATTTGGTTATACACGCTGAATTAACCCTACAGTTTTCTCTAAGTTCGAACTTAATTAAACAAAACAACACATAACCTAACTCCAAACTCCTTAACTCCAACTAAATCTCAAAAACTGCATGCATGAGTACCACAGGACAATTATTTATATAGTGACTCAGTTGACATGTTATACAATACAAGTTCATCAGTGTTACATTATTTGAATGCATACCACATTCTTATATATGCAACAGTATAAGTTATAATTATTAGTCATCATAATTGGATAATTTCAATTACAATTACTAACTTCTTTTTCATAAGAACTTAACATATATGAATTATTTTAGTACAATTATTATAATTCACAATTATTCGCCAAAGGCGAGGTGAATATTGTCGAATAATCCCCGAGACGAAGTCGAGGGGATTATTCAACAATATTCACCCAACCTGAGGCAAATAATTGTTTTAGTATAATTTCAGAGCTGAACAACAGAGAAATTTCTAAAATCATAACATTTTAGTAACATTTATTAACATTTTATTTTAACATTTTATATAAATCGCGTGGAGCGGTTTATATAGCATTATATAAGGAACTGCTTGACCAATCAGATCGTTGGAAACTCTTTGCTCAGCTCTGAAATTATACTTAACAATTATTCCACGAGCGCGCGTTGGATATGAGATGATAGACAGCCAACGAGGCGCTACGCGCCTCGTTGGCTATAATCATCTCATATCCAACAAGCTCGAGTGGAATAATTGTTTTATTAAAAACGTTAAATTAAATTATTAAATTTTATTAAATCTTTAGCTCCCTTTTAATTTTAAGCTGACACGTACGCTTGCCATATTTGTAGATTATGGTATATTGGCTGATATACCATAATGGCTAAGCCAATAAAAAGTTTTGAATTGCATTATCCAATGATCTAGTTTTTAATAATAATAATTATTATAAACCAACGGTCGCCAACTGTTTACTCGCAGCGACTTTTAGGGGACGAAACCTCTGCTTTAAGTTTTCAGTATCTAATGCCTTGACTGCTGATGAGTGCCTTAAATTGTTTTCTATGAAGCATTCTCGTCATCTTTTGCTACGACTTATTACGGCAACTTACAGATCGGTCGAAGTTCGTCTGTCTTCCGGCCATCTCTTCGTAAACCATCACCAACGATCTGAGGTTAAAAACAAAATCACTCAACGAACGAACAAAGTGAAAGCTGAAAAAAAGAGGAGGATTCTCTTCCTTTCGTACCAGAGGTTTATCTAATGATTTTTCTTCAGTAAATACGACTCGCTGGGTGACTTCAGGTCCTGCAATTCTTCTGTTATCGACTGGCATCGTGCTGCAAAGGCAAAAACACAATTCTGGCCAGGCGTTTTCCAATCTGCACGCGAGGGACTGAGCCAGCGGGGAGGCGAGAGGGATCTGCAGTTCTGTAGTGGAAGTCAATTTTTGCGACATTTCATAGGCAGCATCTAATAGATCAGAATAAGTTTTCAAAATGAAGCGTTTTAATCAGATAAGAACCACAAGGTAATTTAGGCGCAACAGAAAAATCCATGAATCAGTTACTGCCCCCTCTCACCCCCTCCCAGGCCAACTATTGACAGCAACAGAAATATGGCGAAGAGACTGGATCAAAGTTTCGGTGCAAGGGTGTGTAGTCGGAAGGGTGAACGAGTGAACCGACGACGAGCCTACGAGCTTCCGTAATGATCGGCAGAAAGAGCAGGTTGGTGGTGAAAGTTAGAAACTAGGAAACGGAATTTACTTTGGAGTTGTCGCAACTTTGTAGCTTTCTCGTGTGTGGAACTTTCCAAGTTTTTCTATGATCGATAACTTCCACAGCAGTATCAAATGTACGTAGGAGCAGATTTGTTTTGCTGTTGAGGTTATTGGGCGAATCGCTTCAGAGCTAGGGAATTAGTTGAACATATCACATTAGAAGTGCATTTCGTTAAACACAACGCTAATAGAAACGGGAAACCATTCCATATAGATTTCTTTGGAATGAAATGGGATGGCTTGAGTTCTACGTGATCTTGCTTTATGACGTATTTAAAATTCGTGCTGGTTGAGTTGGTAATATCTTTCTTCGGGTCTATTTATTAGCATGGACCTTGCAATGTCACTCTCTCTGAACAAGGATGAGAAAAACAAACTGCATGCATATCAATCCGTCTTGCAAACCCACGAGGCTGTGAAGTTAATTTGTCGAATCTAGCGGTAAACTCATTACATACCAAGATTAAATTGCATGACAAAAATTCAAAGATTGAAGTAATTGAATGCGTCTGTTTTCAAATAGCTGTTGTTTGCGCCAAGCAAATATTATTTTTCAATTTATCAGCCATAATATGTGCGAGGTGCTTATGTCTGCCAGTGTCAACGGCTTAAGCTGCGAATTATCTGCTTTTTGCCTTCACCCCTTCTAAATCAAAGCTGCGATTCGGTCTATTGGTTTGAATAAATATAGATAAGAAAAATTTCTTCTTTGTGGACTGTTGTTGATCACAGGAGAAATTAGTGAAAGATACTTTCCTGGCACCATCAAAGACGGAGGGAACGAAATTATCCTTCTAAGCCAATGTAATTCGATTCTTTAAATTTTGCTGACAAATATGAATGTCACAGAAATTCACAAGGTTCTAGGGCACACTATCGACTAACTCATTTGAATGAACTAATTTGAATTAGACCGAGACATTCCAGTGTAACAGACAAGGTTCTGTCCTGGTGTACCGGTTCACAAGGGAATTACCATCGTTCTTTCTTTGTTTAGGAGTTATTGTTAGCTATTGTGTATTGTTTGGTCTTTTGTATTGGCTCTTGTGAATCGGTACACGAGGACAGAACCAACAGACAAAGATTGATGAAAAGCTTATCTGTTGAAGCTTTGTAAAAATCTCGTTAAGCCTTAACGTTCGCTTAACGCTGTGTAGTGTGGGTGACCAACTTTATCTTGTTTACATCAAGTGCATAACATTGAAATAATTATTTGATTTTCCACGATATCATCCTTTATAGAAAGAAAAGGAGATGAACTAAAGCCAAGGTAAACCGCGCTAACTTAGTCTAGAAAACTCACAAGGTACAAAGGAACGATACTCATTGTTGCCATGGAGAAAATGGAGTTACGTTATTGGTGGGAACATGGCAACGTTGCCATGTTCCCACCAATAACGTAGCTCCATTTTCTGCCTTTAAAAGCACACACAACCCACAATTCCTCTATTTGCTCCGACGAAGGGCTAACGCTCGAAACGTCAGCTTTTGTAATCGTTACGGTGGCCAAGTTACCATTTCAACTTTGTTGATAAATCCAAATTATTTCGTTACTCCCACCGACGCAGCCCCAAACAGTTTCTTTCGAAACTATCAGCCTTTATGAAGAAGTTTAACTTCTGATAATAAACGGTGATGTAAGAATAATTAAGAAGATCACTGGCGCCGCTGGACTTTGCTCCTCAGTCCGACGTCGTCTTCATCTTAAGAATCCATCATTCGAGACTGGATACGTTTCCTCGGCTCGCGTTTTTTTTTTTTTTTTCATTTTTGTTTTGCAAACCGCCACCTACGGCTGCCAATGATGTCAACGCCACAGTTTGAGCTGAAAAAGTCAAACATCTCAAGGGACGCAAGAGTGAAAATGCATGTGCAAGTGGGGCTTCATTTTGCTTTTATGTTGTAGTGCTAAGTAAATGGCTTGAAGACCGTTACATGCATGAATTAGTGAAAATGATTTGTTCTTTTGTTCGTAACCTTAACTCCTCATTCACACTTGAAGTATGACTGTCTTCCGAATTCATTCTAACTTGAAAATGTCTTGCAATGTTGTTGCCTGAACATTCCCATGTAGAATGTTGGTAGATGATAGAAAAAAATATTCCAGGGACTATAATGATCTAGAGTGACTATAATCGAGCCATTTTTTCTTTCGGTGTGGCTTAAAAAGAAGGAGTCTTAATATACAGCTTACTTGGTATCCTTTTACCTTCCTTGACGTACTATGGTAACAGTTGTGACTCGTGGCCGATGTGAACAGCGGTCTTTAAATCAAAGTCCGATTCGTTTGAATTCGTTTTTACACGGCCTTCTGTTCATTCTTCTCTTAACACCAGTTTTCCCCTGGCCCCCACCCCTCCCTCCCTCATCAGGTAAAGATGACAACATACCATAAAATTCCGAAAATAAGCCTTTCTGTGTATAGGAGCCCCTCAAATCTGAAACGCAAAAATACCTCCAAAAGTAAGCCCCTCCGAATATAAGCCCCCGGGGGCTTGTATTTGGAAATTATCCTCTGTTATTCAAACCAAAGCAAACTACACATAATCATCATTATAAGGAAGATTTTTTAGCCATAAAAGAACGATTTCGTGTACTAAAGCAATGTGATCAAAGAGTGGTGAAGTTTATTGTCTTTTACGCAGTTCGCTCTTCACTCGCGCCTTGAATTCCTTCGGTCCGTAGACGTTACCATTTTTACTGTATTTCCTTTCTTATAAAGTTTATTGCCGTTGTGTTTGAACTTGGTGTTTTCAGTGTTGTTAGTTTGTTACAAATTTCTAGCCAAAATCCTAATATTACCAGTTGCACATTGAAAAATTTAGATACAAATTTCCCTCCAATTATGAGCCCAGCCAATTTTGAAACACAAACTTCCCTCCTTTAGTAAGCCCCAGCGGAAAACAAGAGAAATTGGCCATTGTTTTTCTCTGGTGTGCTTGCCTCATGTATCTCTTTGCCCCAATCTTTACCCAACCCTCACTTACCCCCAGCTAATTATAAAGATAACAGCATACTGAGAAAAGACATACTTTTGTAGTCTTGCGGTTAACACAAGACTGACCATTTTGTTTCTCTTTGGTATGCATTGGCGTAAAATTAAGCTGAAGTCAGTCATTAAAATGCAAATAAAGAGTAAGGCGTGTCTGGTTTTCAATATTTTAAACCCATCTTACAACAGACAACTGACGGTCAGAGACTGAGAAGATTGATGCAGATAAACTGCAAAACGTCTTCCGGCGAACAAAGATAATAATAGATTCTAGTAAAGGGCAGCGCAAATGAGTTGTTGTATACGTAAATGACGGGAAAAGTGACTTTAATATTGTATTAAGACATACATTACTGTAATATCAAAACCACTGGTATCAGATTGTGCTAATTTTTCGAAATTTTGGACCTGTTATAAAATTTCCAAAACATCCAGTGTCGGCTTTGAGAGGTTTTTTGAACCAACATGTTGGAAAAAAGTGTCCGCTGTCCGCCATAGAGAGATCACTGTCCGCCTTAGAGAGAGTTCAGTTATAGAGAAACAAGTGAAATTCGGCAGGGAATAAATTTCTTTCCGCCTTAAAGATGTGTCCGCCTTAGAGAGGTGTCCGCTTAGAGAGAATTGACTGTATCGCTATTGTTTCACTGATTTGCTAACATTGCCTACAATATTTCACACCCCCAGCAAAATAATCTGTAATGATGCACGGGGAGTTTATCAAGCCTGTTACAAGTATTTTTTATAAGACTAATATAATCCAAACTGGACTCACTAACTTTTTGAATCGAAATTCCTTTTTCGATGGATGACTAAATTATTTATGAAGAAAATTTATTTGGAGTCATCCTTAGAAAGAGCTATTTGATTGTCTCACCATGGGCATTTATCGAAATACATGATATGCTTTTTCCAACATGGAATGTTTGTTCCAAATATAAACTCAAGGTCATCTGAAGATGCCCAGGTGTTAGTCTCTCAGCGTGAAAAGGACCTGTCAATCATTTCTGTTCAATTTAGCTGGATCAAATTATGGAAATTAAAAATGCTTCACACGCCTTTAACAATACTCTTCACAACGGATTTGAACTGTTGTACCCATTCGCAGGTTATGTAAGAACCACATACCGGCCAGAAGTCATGAGAAATAGTTGAAGCAGTTGAGTGCACTGGAAAGAGTATCGTGAAGGTACGACTGATTTTCACTGTTTCTGAGAGATCGATATTTTCTCAAATTGTAATTTTGCCTTTGATTAGGCAATTCTAGCTTCTTCAAAGACACTGATTTCCGAGCGCGTCCTTTTGGTTAATTCTCGCCGAGTGGTTTTTACTTTCTTTCTCTCGTCCTTTCCTTTTTGTGTTCACGACGAGTTAAAATTGCGAGGTTTTTGACGCCTAAGACTCGGTTCAGACGCCGTACTTCAGCCGAACCGAACCAAATTCAACGAATTAAGTCCATGTGAAGTACGGCGTCTAAATCAGTTCCGAACGGCTGATTCAATTTAGATCGGCTGGGTCAGTTAATCCCGCCTGACTCAGCCAGGAAGAACGACTGTAGACCGGCTTTGATTCAGACGCCATGCTTCACATGAGCCGAATCAAATGCATATAATATTTTAATGTATTTTCCTTGCCGTTTTTACATGTAAGCATGTTCAAAGGAGTGTTGCAGAACTGAGAAAAACGGTGGCTTGAAGGTCTTGAGGGGCCGAACAAAACAATGCTGACAGATTTTGAATGGGCGCCCAATTCTACGCGTTTCGAACTGACTTTGATTCTTCGCTGACTGTCGGTTCTTTGGCATTATGTAGTTGTACTCTGCGTCAGAAACGTCCTTTCTCGCCTCTTTTGTGTATGGTTCGCAAAAGCAACGCTTTTACCAGCATGGAAATCTTTGTTTTCGACAAAGATTGAACATTTATTGGGCTTATACTATTTTGCGAAACGAAACGAAACGAAACTATGCTAGATCTAACGAAACTAAAGGGATGATGCCGATATTTTTTTTTACTAAGGTAAAGATAGCTTTCACGGGGATTTTGGAGTAATCGTTAATTAATATTAAGGATTTTGTTCATTTCGCAAAGTAGTAATTTGGGAAGAGTTACTATTTTGCGAAATCGACTATTTTCACCCTGTGGTAACAACGTGCCCCCTTTCATGTCACAAAAATACATTTAAAGATTACAAACGAGTATATTACCAAGGATTTTGGCCTCCTCTCATTTCTTAAACCTTGTTAAAGTAGTAATTTTTGCGGGAGATACTATTTTTGAAACCTTAAAACTTCCTTTCAACGTCGATGCCGTACAAATAACTTTCGTTCTTTATATTAACACTTATCGAATTTTTTACTTACTGCGCCGACCCGGCCACAAATTTTCTTCAATTAATTAATTTCGGCCGAAATAAGTTCGGTTTCTGATTCAATTCAGCCAGGATTAACTAAGTTAGGTCGGCATAGAGATGAATTCGATTCCGCTCGGCTGAAGAGCGGAGTCTGAACTGGGCCTTAATTGGTAGCTAGCAGAAGTGTTGTTCAAATAAATGTTAACATCGCTTCGCATTTACATATGCCCCACACGCCGCGTCTCTCATGCGAGAAGGCAATAAATCTGTTGTGTTTTGACACAGCTTGTCCCTTTTGAGTTGTTCTATAGATTGATCAGCTTGAGACTATCAAATAATATGTGAAAGTGGTTTTGGCTCAGCGAGCGATTTTAAGCATGGGGCCGAGGATTTCATTAGAATTTGCAACAAAAGCCCATTCCAACTCAAAGATGTAAACAATACTGAGAGATCACAGTTATCTTTAAAGCTGGCTTTCTTTTGAGACATCATTTGTGAAGCGACTCTCGCTTTTTTTGTGATAAGTAATAAATCACAGCAAGGATTAGTGGACTGAGTCTACTATTATTACAATGTACATCTCAACATAATCATGCAATCATGCTCACCATTCTAGGCCGTGACAAATTTGGCGAAACATTCGTTTTGTTTTCTTCGATCGTCGAATGAAATTATTCACAGTTCTTCTTGCGGTAATGAAATCAGTCGTGTAGTCAAAGCCTTTACCCCTTAAGGTAAATAATTTGACCATTGAGATAATTATGGTTCTCTGTCCCTGCAGGCAAATTAAAAGCGGGCAGCCATAGCTTCAAAGTTTAACGAATATTTCTAATGCGCTAGCATTAACTCTAAATTCTAATTTTTTAGTTCGTACAGAGCAAATTTTTTTATTATTCTAGTGTTAAGGACCCTAATTATTTTATCTTAGATGACAAGGACTTAATTGAGAACGATAGTTTTAAAATTCGGAAGTACAGGGACATCGTCTATTTGTCATTGTAAGAACTTAAATTTTTGAAAAGTAGGTGCTTCTAAAATTGTTGTGTTCACGGGGAAACTGCACTACGTCCCCTATTACAACATAGGTGGTCAAATTGAAACCTCTGAGTCCAGGTTGATAATTTTCACTTTAGTCGGAAATTACATGTTGGTCAATAATTTCTTTGGGAAAAAATCCTACGTTTTTAAGAACATGCTAACTGAGGGTTTGTTCCTATGTGAACCTCTTGAATTTCTTTATCGATAATATTGGCCACATATGGGGAACTAAACGTTCAAGTAGTATTGATCGTGCAGCAATAGATGAGAGGATTTGTTTGGTTTGTCTGAACTAGTTAAAAGTTACTTTAAAATGCTTGTGGGAATAATTTGCCATATCACAACAACTTAATTTTTCTAGTCTTGTTTTTATTATTATTATTTATATACACCTAAAATATAAGGTTCTCCTTTTTCTTATATTAGCTCAAATAAAAGTTTGTTCGATTTAAATTTGTCAAATTTGTTACATGAACCTGTGCACTCTACTTCTCAGTCTTCATGGCCTGTTCTGATATGTTCACCAATAAATATTACTAATATGCTACTAATCACTGCTCTAACAGAATGTCAATCCAATTACACATAACAATGAGGCAAAGGACTGGAAATGCACAGCTGTACAGAGATTTCAGTTACCTCAATCCGTCAAATTGTCCCTATTAATGCTTTTATTCTCTTTGTTTCAAGGAATCTTGTGTATTTTGTGTGGCAGCCATTTTCATATCTCCTCCCTCGTCAATATTAAGCACACATGTATCTAGTTCATATTTGGTGTCGGAGGCATGGATACAAATTTTATCTTCAAGTGGGAGATATTATCAACTTGAGAAGATAAATTCTTATTCACGAGGAAACACGTATTGTTAACATTACTAAAAGATGATTTAAAAACACATTTTAAGAGCATCGACTTGAGGCTAACTTCAAGTTCAGACAAAAAAGTTTTTCTCCTTATGAAGAGGGTTTTGATTTCATCTTAAAAAATCTATATATAAATTCAATAGCATTAATTCTATCTCGTCATCACTGCCCCAGGGATCCCATGAGATAGCTAGACGCATGCGCATAACCAGTGCTTTTCGCGCGGAAATCAGTTTAGCACGGTGACTACTTATGCGAAGAAAATCTTCCATTTTTACCTTCAAGTTTCTTAATATCGGGTCTGCAATAAGATCACTGGGTAGAAAACACCTAGAATGACTACACCAGGTTTAGAACGCGATATTCAGTGCTCGAACGATGCTGTAGACCAATCTCCACAGAACACCATGGCGGCGATCCTCAGAGGACTTAACGATACTTTGGCACAATTGACCAAAGTTTCAGAAAAGCAGACAGCGATGCTCTACCAGCCTACACTATAAAAAAGCTACAACACGTCCAGAATGCCGCGGCGTGCCTCGTCACACTTACAAAAAAGCATGATCACATTACGCCTGTTCTTTTCAATCTTCATTGGCTTCCCGTCAATCAACGTATTATTTTTAAGATTTTACTTATAACCTACAAGGCACTTAACAACTTGGCACCGTCGTACATTTGTGATTTGCTCACATCTTACACCCCATCGCGTCAACTACGCTCATCATCCAAGCACCTTCTGGTTTCTCCATCCTATAACCTGAAAACATATGGCGCAAGATCCTTCTCTGTAGCAGCACCATCATTATGGAATGCTTTGCCAAGTGAAATTAGAAATGCTCAGTCTGTGTCTGTTTTTAAAAGTAGATTAAAAACTTTTCTTTTTAGAAAAGCCTTTTATAATTAATATTAGCTGTCTTAAGTGTTAATGTTAAAGTTTTCTGTAAGCGCCTTTGAACAGTAGGATACTGGCGCGGTATAAATCTTTTATCATTATCATCATTAAAGACGACATCCTCCTTCGTCCTGAATCAGACGAGGAGGCAGAAAAGGAAGACTCAAACATGAGCAATAGACAACTAAATATTACTGCCACGTTAAATAATGTGCTCGACCCGAGCGACTCTTGCGTGGTGAAAGAATCTGCTAGCTCTGACTTAGAAAAGCAGAATGATGTCCTCGAAAGTCTGACTCAGGCATTTTTAAAGACCAACGATAAATCTCCTACCATAACAGAGAAGGTTGCCAGTCTAATTGATAATATGGCTTCTGGAGTTCTTTCACCAGAAACGGTGAAGGAAAGAGTTGATAAATACAGTCCACCAGAAAACTTTAAGTTCTTGTGTACTACAACAATTAAAGAGGAGGTTTGGGATCTGCTTCCCAGGAGGAGCAGAACAGTTGACCTTGCTTTTCAGAAGGTGCAAGAATTGCCTGTTCAGGGTTTATCATTCCTGTCGATTTCGGGGGAACCAGTTGGTAAAAGACCTTCAAACTGGCAAACCCACTAACGTCCGTCAGGTCCTGGACCAGGTCATGGACAGCATTGCTTTTGTGACTAATGACAATTATAAACTTAATATGAAACGACGAGAGCTAATCAAGCCGGACTTCAACCCCCCTTTCACAAGGTTATGCAAAGAGGACATCAAGCCCTCTACAAAGCTATTTGGGGATGAATTGTCAAAACATCTAAAGGATATGGCAGACGCAAAAAAGGCGGGCCAGCAGATGCAGAGGACCTCTGACACCCGCAAATCCAGCCATAACTATCTAAAGGCTGTGAGGCATAAATCTCGACGCTCAACTTTCAAACCATACCACCGGACATCTACTGGCCAGAAAACATCTCAGACACGCCCCTTTTTAGGGTACAGCCGGGGACACAAGAGTGCCCCGAAAAAACCCAGCCAATCCAACAACAAATATTAAACGATAACCAGGTGAGGAAACATCCTAAATCATTTATGGATGGGGATTATTTACATCAAATGGTCCGTATTTTTTCAGCAGGACAGCTGAAGGACCATGTTGGCTCCTGGGAATCTTTGACAAATGACCAAGTCATACTTGATGCCATAAAGCACTACCATATATAGTTTGAAGCTAATACCCCCGTCCAACCTCACCCACCAAAACAAATCCACTTCTCACCTGGTGAAAGGGAGATAATAAGTGAAGAAATATCTACACTTCTCCGTAAAGGAGTTTGGGAACAAACTGAATATGTAGAGGGGGACTTCCTCTCAACTATATTTGTGCGGCCTAAAAAAGATGGCAGCTACAGAATGATTTTAAATCTCAAACCTCTTAATGAATTTGTCTCATACTACCATTTCAAAATGGACACTACTCAAACAGCTCTTAAACTCATGCATCCGGGGTGCTCTATGGCTTCAGTTGACCTAAAGGACGCATACTATTCTGTCCCTGTTGCTAGAGAGGACACGAAATATTTAAAATTTGAGTGGCAAGGGAGTTATTATGAATACACATGCCTAGCCAATGGCCTCGCTTGTGCCCCCAGGCTGTTCACAAAAATTTTAAAACCCGTTCACTCTCATATCAGATCAATGGGCCATCTTTGCATGGAGCACATAGATGACTCTTTCTTATTAGGATATGACCACGCTGCTTGTAAGAGGAATGTCCAGGACACGATTGACACATTCCAAAACCTGGGATTCGTAGTTCACCCTGTGAAATCAGTTCTTATTCCCACACAAGAAATAGAATTTCTTGGGTTTTTACTTAGCAGTATTCTTATGACATTTAGACTTCCCCCTACAAAAGCTGCACGCGTACGTATGGCCTGTCAGAATTTACTACTCAAAACTAAGGTGACCGTCAGAGAAACTGCCCACTTCATTGGTTTGATAGTCTCAAGTCTACCTGCAGTGCAATTTGGAGAATTGTATTACAGGAATCTAGAAAAGAATAAGGTCCTTGCACTGCAGGCTAACAAGGGTAATTATGATGGGCCATTATATTTTTCTAAGGATGCCAAAGTAGATTTGTCTTGGTGGATAAATAATGTGGACTCTTCTTTTAAGAAGATTGTTCAGCCTAACCCTGACATGACTCTGACAACAGATGCCTCAACTAAGCGCTGGGGGGAAGTGTATGGGGAACAGAAAACTGGTGGCCCTTGGAGTTTGGAGGAGCAAGGGTTTCATATTAACTACCTGGAGCTAAAAGCAGTTTGGTGAGGTCTCAAGTCTCTGTGTCATCACGTGAGACAGAAGCACATTAGGCTTCAATCTGATAACACTACTACAGTAGCTTATATCAATGCAATGGGGGGTATCCAATCTGCAAATTGCAACAACATGGCCCGGAAAATTTGGCTGTTGTGTATTGAAAGGGAACTTTGGCTCAGTGCCCTACCACATACCAGGCTCCATCAATGTAGTAGCTAACTCGGAATCTAGAGTATTCCACACCTCCACCGAATGGTCTCTACATCCAGATTTGTTTGATCACATTAATGAAATGTGGGGCCCTTTTGAAATAGATCTTTTTACTTCCCGACTTAATTTTTAAATACCTACGTATGTCTTGGAAACCAGACCCTAATGCAAAATGTGTAAATGCATTATTAATGCGATGGAAAGAACATTATTCTTCTGCTTTTCCACCTTTCAGCCTGATAGCAACTTGTCTGCAAAAAATAGAACAGGATCAAGCTACTGGTGTAATCTTAGTCCCTTTCTGGCAGACACAACCTTGGTTTACAACGCTCCTTCACCTTTTAATAGACAACCCAGTGTTGCTGCCTCAGCTGGACTATCTCTTGACACAACCTCACAACAATGCTCTACACCCTCTTCGCAAGCAGCTAAAGTTGACAGCTTGCAAGGTCTCGGAAAAAGCCTCCAGCAGCGCAACATATCAGAGAAGGCTGCAACAATCATCGTGCAGTCATGGTCAGGTGGGACGCAGAATAATATAAACTGTACATCAAGCAGTGGATTGACTTTTGCTGTGAACGACAGGCTGATCCCTATAACCCACCTTTAACATCAGTATTGGATTTCTTGGTCAGCCTCCATGAGAAGGGCTTGAGCTACACTACCATTAACACTGCTCGTAGTGCCATATCACCAATTACCCTTTCTGAAGACCAGAATACTATTGGTTGCCACCCACTTGTTTCTAGACTTATGAAAGGTATAAAAAAGGCTCACCACCCGTTCCGCGGTACCACTCGACTTGGGACGTTCAACCAGCGTTAAATTATCTGGCTTCCAAAAGCCCTGTGGATGGGCTTGACCTCAAAACGTTGACCCACAAGCTGATTATGTTGATAGCTCTGGTGTCTGCACAAAGAGGACAGAGTCTTCACATCCTTGATATTGGACCAGACTGTATGAAAGAACTTCCTGATGGCTACGAGTTCCTGCTTACTGCCCATATTAAGCAGAGCAGGCCAGGCTACAAAGCACCTACAGTTGTTTTGAGAGCATACCCAGCCAATCCGTCCCTTTGTGTTTGTACTTGCTTAAAAGAATATCTTAAGAGAAAAAAGCCTCTCAGGGGTATGGAAACTAAACTTTTTGTCAGTTTTACTAAGCCATATAAACAGGTGTCCAGAGAGACTCTTTCTAGGTGGATTCTCACTGTCATGACCTTTGCTGGGGTAGATACAACAATATTTAAGCCACACAGTACACGAGCAGCAGCTACTTCAAAGGCTAAAACAGCCTCTGTTCCAATCCAAGAAATCCTGAAAACTGCTGGGTGGTCATCATCGAGATGTTTTGATAAGTCTTATGACAAACCTGTGGAATCCTCCCCATTTTCTTCTGCTATTCTCAAGACTGTTTAGTCCTGAAATTGGACTTTTTGGCAAATGGTTTTTTGTACTACTATCCTTAACGAAACATCTTCTAGACAGAAACTTTATTTAACATTTGTGTTTCTTAACATTACTTTAATGTTACATACACCTGCATATGGTGTTTTAGGTTCCAATTGATAGATAGATTGTAATACCTACATCATTTGAGCTAGCCAATTGAGCCAACCGCCTCCCGGTTAGCTCAACTGGTTAGAGCGCTGGACTGGTGTGCGGAAGGTCGAGGTCGATGGTTCGAGACCCCGGCCGGACCAACACTCAAGGTCTTAAAATAACTGACGAGAATGCGCTACCTTTCTATAATATCAAGAAATGGATAGACATTCTAGTCTTCTCGGATAAGGACGAATAAACCGTAGGTCCCGTCTCCTTGATCTAGTAATTAGTTAATTTGGATAGGCAGGGGACGTTAGAGAACCCCCTCACGAGATTACTGTGATGTGGTCTGGCCTGTTTACTGGGAATTGGGGGGAGGGGGAATCTTCAAATAAGTACAGGGAGGAGCCAACACGTACAGCCTGTGTCCGGCGCACTGATGAAATATTATATTTATAAAACTGCTTATTATTTTCTCAGAGGACCTCCATCACCTTTTTTAGTGGTTTTAGGTATCACTTGAAGATTCATGACAACGCTTCAAGTTTTTTTCTTCTCTTTGCAGGTAGATTTTGAGGACTGAGCCCATCAATTTTGAGCTAAAATGGCGGCTTCAGTAACCTCACCCCTGGCTAGCTCCATAGAGAAGACAAATGGAGCCAAGCTCAGCAGACTTCTTATCGATGGTGGAACCACAGTTTTAAAAAGCATTTTTGACAGGCATCATTCTCCAGCAAACCTGGCGGCGAATCTCAAAGCGAAAGCCAATCATTCGAAACTATGTAATCTTCTGAAGAAACGAATTTTACGTAAGGCTTAATGGGACAAACTGTTTCCACCCAGTGGGAGCTCACCGGATTCAAACAATTTTGACATTACTCTTCTTTTTCTTCTTCTGACGGAAATTTGTGGGCTTTCCCCTCCCCCGTCAGGTTGGCACAAAAAACCACCCTTAAGTGACACTTCTCTAGAGGCTAACCTTGTTCGTGTAAAGTTCTTTCGAAATGAGTTGTATGGCCATGTATCCACCACTGAAGTCGACTCAGCAACGTTCTCCCAGCTTTGGCAAGAAATAAGTAGCGTTCTTGTGACTCTTGGATTGAATCAAGCAGACGTAGATAGACTAGAGGCTGAGCACAGTGGAGAGAAAGATTATCTTCAAATGTTGTTTGAGTGGGCTGATAGTGAGCAGGATCTTAAAGCACATCTAAAAGAAATAAGTCAAAGTATAGATATTGTACATCAAAACCAAACTCAGAATGCTAAGATACTGCAAGAAATGAAGTCGGAGCTGCATGGAGTATGTCACACTCAAACCAAAATACAAGAAGACGTATTAGAAGTTAAAAAGAGTTTTGAGGATTTAAACCAAAGAGGACAGGCTAACAGAAGAGAAGAAATTCTGAACGTCCTAGCAAAGTCCGAGTTCGAAGGAGACATCGAGTTTTACGTGTCAAGATTCCAGGAAGGAACTCGCGAGTGGATCTTTAGAAAAATCGAGGGTTGGCTTGATGACAGCAATTCCCCAAACCGTGTGATGGTAATCAGCGGAAATGCAGGTATGGGAAAGTCTGTTATCTCAGCGGTCATTTGCAAGAGGATGCAAGAAGCCGGTAGACTGTCAGGGAGCCACTTCTGTCAACACAACAACGTGCGCTATCGAAATCCTCAGTTGTTGCTTCAATCCTTGGCCAGTCACCTGTGTCGTGCACTACCAGAATACAAAGAGGCTCTACTGGAACAACTGTCAAGAAATTTGGGCGTAGAAATCAACAGCATGGGAGTGGAGGAACTTTTTGCATTACTTTTCAAGGAGCCGCTCAGAAAAATCACTGATCCTGGTAGAAACCTTCTCTTGGTGTTGGACGCTTTGGATGAGAGTGAGTACAAGGGGCGCAATGAATTGTTGGATGTGATAGCTGACCATTTCATCAAGCTTCCACAATGGATTCGCTTTCTTGTGACCACGAGACCGGAAGTAAACATTTCCAATAAACTCGGCGGCTTACAGCCTCTGTATCTGGAAACGAATGATGGTGAAAACAAAAGGGACATTCGACTGTTCTTGGAGAAGCAGCTGGACCGCGTTATTCCAATCAATGATCAAGAAACTATTCTAAATGCTCTGGTTGAGAAGTCTGACGGTGTCATTTTGTATGCTTACTTTTTGGTAGACTTTATTCAGAAAAACGTTTCTCTACTAACTCTCAACCAACTGGACAGTGCCTTGCCATTAGGTATCTCTTCTGTTTACCAGTCTTATTTTAAACGCTTGGAGAGAGAGTTTTCTAACGAATTGGAAATCGACGAAGACAAATTTTTAAGTTTTCTATCTGTTGTCATGACTGCAAAAGAACCTTTGCCACTTGGATTTATCTCTAAGGTGTTTCAATTTCGCGCAATTTCCTCACACCGGAAGATAATTAAGGTTATTTCCTGTATCTCTACCCTTCTACCAGTTATTGACGAACGCGTTCACACGTTTCACAAGTCTGTCAAAGACTGGCTTACAGACAGAAGCACTCACGGACGGCATGGGTTTACTGTGGATAGAGATGAAGGCAGTCAGATCCTTTCAAAGCTTTGTGAAACTGAGCTCAATAACTTGAAACGCAAAGGGATTTATGGTGGAGAGTTCAGTGACACCGAGAAATATGCCTTACAGTATGGTGTGCAGCACCTATTGGATGCGCTGAGAGACCATGAAATTCCCGAAAAACTTGAAGAACTTGTCGAAAATTATGTGACAGATCTAGAACTTTTGTATGCAAAGCTTTTTATCGGAAGTGATTCAGGATTTCAAGATATCTTGAGTATAAAAGAACTAGAATCCTTTGACGTTCTGCCTTCTCCTTTTCAATTTGCTGTGACCTCTGCCATTTCTGTCATGAGAAAATACAAATCTAGGCTTTGTCAACATCCGCAGCAATTATTTCAAACAATACTTAACGAAGGAGGAACGCAACTATCCTCAATGGCCAACCGTGTGTTAAAGGAAAAGTATCCAAGGATACCTTACATCGAAATCGTGAACAAAGAGGGTAGTTACGGAAGAGTGGGAATTAAAGCGCGATTTGAATGTGGTAGTGTGGTAGCTTGTTTTGACATTTCTCCAGAAATGGATTACATGGTTTGTGAGTGCGTCGACAGGAGTGTTCAACTATGGTCACTGCAAAGTGGCGATCGACTCTGGTTGCGTTATGCATTCACAGAAAAGTCATTCGGCATTCCGATATATGCCATGGACTGTGCCGTTCGAAATGTGACCGACTCAGTTGTCAATGACTTTGGCTTGGCATTGGTGTCATCAATGTCATTTTACCGATCTGTTGTATTTCACGCGGACGGTGATTATGTCATACCTGGAAGTTTAAGAGACGTTTTTACCATAAATGGAGATTTACAACCTCTCTTTCCCGAAAGTGATTGCATGTTCAACGTATGTGCATTTTGCGGAGATAGGTCTAAAATGTTAACAGATTGCCCTGAAAATCCAAGGGATGTTGTTTTATGGAGTATGTCAGACGGGGTGGAGATTACTCGTTTTGAATGCACGAAGAACATGACGTCTTTTGCATTTTCTTTTGATGGAACATTGGTGGCAATCTCAGATAAATCAGACAATGTTAGCTTGTACAAGCTGAGTAACATAAGCATTCAGTTTATTTGTGACATTGCATGTCCCCGCGTGTGTTCGTTGATGCATTTTTCCCCTGATAATCGGGAGATTTTATTTGGATTTGCAGGTGATAATGCCAGCCTCGAACTTGATTGCTACAGTTGTAAAGTCCCTTCCTTTAGCGAAGATTCCATTGAGTGTCCAGGAACTGCGATCTGCTTTCAAGACGTTGAAGACATTTTCTGGTGGCCATGGGAGTGTAGATCCCTCGATGAAAGTAAATTCCTGTTCTCAGAATCTAGACACCAATGTTACACAATGATATCAGAGGTAATTCCGTCGTTCAAGAAAGGTTTCCTCTCAGCGGTTAGCAACCAATCTGTAGTAGTTTGTAGCCCTTTTAATAAAGAAATGTTTATGATTCATCATGATCAATTTGAAGATTGCCCTGGCTATGATTGCTGTGAAAGAGAAATAGGTCGTTACCAATTAAGAGGAAAACTTTCTGTGGATGGAAGATATCTCTATGCTTACAGGGAAAGAAGACTAAACGACCGTTTTTTTTCAACGGTGCATGTCTGCAACAAGGAGAAGAAAACTGTTCGTCAGTTTCAATCACCGTTATACCTCTTGCCCGTTAGGGAAGGAGTGCTTCTAATGAAGAACACGCCCAACAACTTACTTGAGTTGTGGGATTTTGAATTATCACGATGTATTCGATCGTTCACGGAAATTGATACGTTGGTGAGTTTGTTTCCTGTAACCGACGAACTAGTAGGATGTCAAAGACCTTGCGAGAATAACAGCTCCAAAGTGGACGTTTTAAGCATCACAATAGGTGGAATTGTTGCGACAACGACAATGGAGGGAAACATTACTTCACTTTCTTGTAATCTTAAGTTTCAATTCGTAGCCTGTACCAAAGAAGAACCTCGGTCTGTAAGAGAGACTATTATTACGATAGCAGTTTGGAATAAGAAAGAGCGTTTGTGGAAGAGGAATATCCTTACCCCTCGCGTATTCCGTCATCCTTGTGCGATTATCTCAAATGATGGAGATTTTGTTGTAACATGGAATTCACTTGACGAAGCTGACGGTTTGCACATTTTGAATGCAACTACGGGAATTACCATGCACAAACTACTGTCAAACCCACACTTTCGCCCTACTATCGAGGAATGTAAACTTCTTAGTGATGGAGAACATTTTTTGTGCAGTTGCCCCGACCAAGTTGTTCGATTGTTTCATGGAAACTCTGGTAACCTGATAGGACTGATAGACTTGGAACGAAACCCAGATGATCTTGCGGTATGTCTTAACAAGCCTCTATTTGCTGCTGTATTCGATACGAATTCCTACGGCAGAATCTTCCAAGTACATCTTCCAAAGGTGGAAAACAGTGAAAGTAAAGTGAAAAGGTTAGTTTGGGACCTATTATTCAACTCGAAAACTCGGAGCCCAGACCCGAAAAACCGATAATGCCGACCCCTTAGCAGACTCCTTATTTGTACAATTTTACGTGTTTCGGGGTATGCGTTCTCGTAACGCCCCAGAATCTTTTCCTAACTGAGAGCCCAGTCATTTTTTGCCATGTTGCGGGGAGGGGAGGGGGTCGATTCGGGGGGATTTTGCAATTTTCAAAATATTTACCTGACGTCCCCCCTCCTGCCGTTTATAGGTGACTGCTACCCAAGCCAGGTCTTAGCTCGCGTGATTAGCGATATCTTTCAATTGATCACACAAAATGTTTTCATATAATACGGGCAAATTACGGATTATCTTTCATTTGCAACACGATTATTTTAGTACTATTTCTCGACCATCAGGATTGTACTCTGCAAAGTCTTTTGGTTGCTATTAAAATGGCTCCGTAATGACATCAGAGCTTTGTCTATTTTCAGTGGCTGTTGATACATTTAATAGAAAGTAATTGAAAACTTCTTTGAAAAAAAAAGGAAGTCATGATTTGAAAGTTGAAAGGTAATAGTTGATTGGCTTTTACACCTTCCATCACGTGTTCT